>NW_006256867.1:5579509-5750327 GCF_000478725.1 Eutrema salsugineum
TTGATAGACATATCTGAATAGAGTGGTCGACTTATTTTTTGTTGGTAGACAAATTCTTTGATGGTAAATTTATTATCTTTAATAGTAGACTTATGAATATTCCGTTGACTTATGGTAAGTGTTTGACTTTTTTGGTAGATTTAAATAATAATGGCGACAGATTTATCTTAAAATTTGGTAGACTTATTTCTAATAGTGATAGAATTATTTACTTTGATGTATAATAGACTTATTTATGTTGGTAGATTTATTACTATTTATAGTAGCTTTATCAGAATTTGGTAGATTTATTAGTATGTTTGGTAGATTTAAAAATGTCGTATTTCAGAAAATAATGTGGTAAGTTAATTACAAGTATGGTAGATTTATTAATTCTTGGTAGATTTAATATTTGTGATATACAATCACGGTAGACTTATATTTGTATTTTGTTCTTACTCAGATAACCTCTACTTGGAAAAATATTGATCAGTTTAGTAGACTTATAAGAATTTGCGAGGACAGTAGACTTATGAACCTTCTTTATGGTAGACATTTGACTTTTTGGAAATGAGAAATGACCATTTTACCCACATTTGTTCTTAATTTTACAAAAAAACCGATTGTATCATCTTCTTCGATTAAGGTTGCAGCCATCGAGCTGAAAATGCAAACAACTCTCATAACCGGGGTCGAGAAGTTGCTTCAGGTAATTGGATTCCTTAAGTAGGATTAATTTACATATGTGGTAAACTTGTTATATATTTGATACACTAATTTCTATTTTATGGTAGACATATTAATTGAAGTAGTAGTAGACTTATTGACATGTTTCGTAAACAAGTCAGAGTTGAAGATGTCAAAATTTTGCTTGTGCATGTAATAGATGCATATCATTTGGAGGTCATGGGCATAACTTCTACGCATATTGTCAATTTGAAGGAGAAAACATGTACACTTTCGAACTCTCTTTGTAACACTTGTTTGTATCGAACTTGTCCTACTTGATGCAAAATAATGAACAATAAACAAAACAACAAAAGTCTATTGTTGCTAGAGCTCGACATAATAAGTCTACTTTTGTCAGAGTTTAACATAATAAGTCTACCGTCATAAGAGTTTGACATACAAAATAGGTCTACCCATAGACGAATATTAGACCCCAAAAAAGTCTACCTCGTCCCATCCTTTCATTTCGCCGAGTTTGTGTCGGGTCCGTACTTGTCGTCTGCTTTACCACGCAGGTTCGGATCAGACATCAGGGTTTCTTCTGGTTCGTGTACCTCATCTTACATCTCAAAAGCATCATTATCGTTTACGGGATCACAGTTGAGACAGGTAATTACACCATACTCGTGAAGTGAGAATCTAAGCGAACGACCTCCAATGAGTAACACTAGCAAAACAAATCTACCAAACTATACAACAAAAAAAAAAACATTTAGTCTACCACTCTCAATCATTTACGAACAAGTCTACCAATCTCTGTATGAACATTTCTACCGATCTTTATCATTTACGAATAAGTCTACCAAACATAATTCTATCATTTACAAACAAATCTACCACTCTTTCTCATTTACGAACAAGTCTACCACTCTCTATACAAACAAGTCGACCAGTATCAATCATTTATGAACAAGTATACCAAACAAAAATATAAACAAGTCTACCAAACTATAATATACCATTTAAGTCTACCATCAAAACTAAACGAATAGACCACAATATTATAAATAAATCGACCATAATACAACCCTGACTCACCGCAAATCTTCATCCTCACCGGAATTTTGTCACCCTCACTGTAATTTCCTCTAACCCACCGAAAATTTTTCTAACACCTGCAAAACAAAAATTAGGGTGAGATTTTACCGACGAAAACAGTTCATCGCTGCCGCAAAGCTAAAACTTCACCGCGAACTCTGCCAACTCTTCGAACTGCGCAGACGACTCGGCCAAACCCTAGAAGTCGTCGTCGAAATCTGCAGACTCTCCAAACTGCGCAGAAACTTCCGTAAATAAAGAGAGAAGTATAGAGAAGTGCGAGGAAGAAGATCCTTACCGGAAAACCTTCAGTCCCCGCTGGAATCTGGTCGGGAAAATGTTTTCCTAGTTCGCCGCCTATCGTCGCATTTCTTTCGTCGTGCTGTGGATTTTTTTTTTTTGAGAAACCAACAAAATACTTTCTTAACCTAATTCATGTTTAATAATATTATCTCTTAAAAAAATAAAACAAAATGATTAATAATGGCAATTATGTAATACTTTCTAACCTCAGGTTAAAATAGATATTGACAAATTTTATCAGGATAGTCTAGCAAGGTAAACTTATCCAAAGATACTCTTGCAATAAACCATGCTTTGGAGGATAGTTTCATACATTAACTCTATTACTAATGAATTTTCGGTTTGACTTGAAAAAACAAATTCCACACTAATCTAACAATGTTAATAGAGTACTCAACTTTGTTGTTTATTGAATTCAACTAGGAAAAGCCCAGTAATATACTTCTATATCATATCGAATACATATAATCTGGCTCGATTTTGGGGGAAACCATAATGGTTATAATTTTGAGAGGAAGATTTAACGGGGGATAGAGAAGTAGTAAGATGTGGGAATATCTTTTGAGGGTTTAGCAATATTCGAAGTTATAATTAGTTTTCGGGTATATAGAAAAATAGTCGATTACGTATTTTATAAAATTCATAGAAGCCTTCCAAATTCATGAAATATACAGCCTTACAATAACCGTCTTTTAGATTCTGAAGCCCACGATTGGTGATCATGTCGTTGATGTCATCTTCCAAGTGATTTGGTAGAGGAGACTATCTCTAGAGTTCCCTTAATATCTGTGAGAGTATTGCGTTTAACTTGCAAAAAGTGGAACACTTTATTCGATAAGATTCACAATGGTAAAGGAGCAGCAACAAGGGAAGGCGAGTCTCAGATGATCGTGGTGATAGATTACAATGTTTATTTAGTGAGCGTCATCGCCAACGGCATGGACAATGATCCATCTACAGAGACTAAATGAAAACTTACTTGCCTTAACGAACAAGTCAAGATATATAAGTCTTTCATTGCGAGGGTTTATTGTTATGCATCTTGACATACGAATTTACTAGGCGGGTTGTGGTTTGGAATCCATATTCAGGCAAACGAGTTGGATCAAAACTAGATATTCTTACAATAAACTTGAGCTATGCAGGTACGCTCTCGGATATGTGAATAAGAAGAACAAATCTTGTCGTAGCCACAAAATCTTTAGGTAATGTGATGCTTACCATACGTTATGGTGGATGTCACTCCACACGGGTATATAGCATTTTATGACAGTGGCGTTTCTCTCAAGGGAAACACTTACTGGTGTACTAAGACCCATAGCATCGATCATATAATATGTTTTGACTTTACAAACGAGTGATTTGGGTCGCTTCTGCCTCTGCCTTGTAGGCTTGTAGAGCTTAGACGAATGACGTTGTGGCTCTATCTTGTGTTAGAGAGCAGAAGCTTACGGTTTTACATCAGCTCTACCATTCATCTCAGACTGAGATATGGATTACGACTAAGATTGAGGCCAAAATGGTGTCGCGGAGAAAATTCTTGAACTTGACATTAGATGAGAGACACTATATTCCGATTTCATGTTATGAGTGTTTCTTTATTGACGAGGACAAGAAAGTCGCCATATATTTTGGTAAATATTTTGATAGCTATAAAGTTGGTATCGCTGGGATCATTGCAAAGGCTGGATACTTTAGGATAGTGAATCTCGTAACCAGCAGACCAAAGGTATTATTGGCCAGTACATGTGTGCTCTTATGTTTCAAGTTTAGTGCAAATCAATCAATCATTGAGTCTGGTCAGACCTGAAACGTGATTCAAGAAGCAATATCCACGAGGAAGCAAAAGGAGAAAACGAGATCATTAATCTTAATTTAATTGATGTCCTTCATTTGAGGATTTTACTTTGTTATCAATTTGTTTCTTCCCATCTCTATATAATATGAACAGTTGTATGGAATAATAATGATCATGATGATGAAGCAATTTTCCTCTGGCTCTTCCTTCTTATAAAAATCGAAAACAGATCTTTTAAAAGGTTATTTCACGGATAATTGATCTATTTAAAACCCTAACTTTCAACTAGCTAAGAAGGGCACATGAACACTATCCAATAACAATAATAAAGAACAAGCGTAAAAGGTAAAACAGAACATAGAAACAAATGTTGCAGCCTTGCAGGTGAAATTCTGGTAAGTGGTAACCAAAGAGGATGTGTGCATTGTTATGTGAATTTTATGAAACCGGATATGAGGGATTCGGGCTTCCTTCTCCGGTTATGGGATCATAATGTTAGTATTCGATACTGAATTGCCTAGAAACGGGGTTTCAGAGTTGGAATAATGTTTGTGTTGACTTAGCTATATTTTAAGAAAAATTTGATCATTTCTTTATTTTGAGATTCTTCTATTATTTGAAGTTATTGATTCTCTGATGATCCTCATTGTCCACATGTTCTTTGTTTTTGTCTAAGACAAAATTTGATCATGTCTAATCTTGGAGTTACAATTAAATATTGAAGTAAAGAAACTATAGAACAGGTTTAAAGGAATATAATCTTGCTTACAAAAAATCAATATAATCTTTTTAAGATTCCCAGTTAGGAATATTAGCCGTAGCTTCGTTCACCATTGTCACCAATGTCACCTGCATTGTGTTAGTATGCACACTTGAATGATCAAGACTGTTCAAGAAACACCAAACGGAAACAAATGAGAGTATATTTAGTGAAAGCTATATATACCACACTCTCGGGAACACCTTGGGGAGGCAATGGGAGATTTCTTGGAGGCGGTTTATTTCCATAAGACCGTTTATCGAATCTCCATTCTCCAATCTTCCCGTACATCATATTTCCCTGTAAGTTAATTATATAACCCTATAAGTACCACAGTATTTACTAAATTTATCTAATATGTTCATTAATTTGTTTTATTGACTGTTGTTTCATGATTTACTACCTTCATGTCGAAATCGCAGCCGTAAGTGTAATGTATTATGTATGTATTCTTTGATTCAGTGTCCCAAGGAGGCTACGCCAACAGACAAACGCAAAACAAGATATAACTTGTTATGTTCCAAAAATCTTAAACTTATTGGTAAACAAAAGCTTAAAGATCAAAACCTGAATCATGAAGTCTTTGTGTAGAATGTTGCTCACGCCGTGTAACGCAGAGGAAACAGCATATGCATACCTAATTAATATAAATCAAACATAGACAACTTAATCCAACATATTATAAATCTAGAATTATTAGGAAAAATTAGACTAGAGAGAAATTTACATTTCAAGGACCCAACCAAACGCTTTATCTGTTTGTGGGTCATTCTTCATAGCTAAAGAAACGTTCATCCATGTTGGAGCAATTTTAATCAGTGCGTTCTAACAAAACCAGCAAACCAAGCGAAGATTGATAGTCAAGAAACCATATACCCGCACAAATTTGGACTTTTATTAGGAATGTGACTATACCTTAGAGACGATCACTGGAGAGTTGCCAATGGGATCTATTCTTGATATCGGCCCAATCTCCTTTGGGAAGAATTTACGGAGAACCAATTCATGTTTCTTCGGTTCAATGTAGAAAAAAGGAAATGCAGCCCCAAGATTGCCTCTGGCTAGGTTTGGTATCGGTTTAACTATGATATGATCGGGTTCCGCCATGAGAATGTAACTGTCATAATGATCAAGAAAATACTAAAACATATGAACATCAAATGTGGCACTCCTCTCTCTATATATACCTATATATGAGGGTTAAAAATCCACAAATTCCGATGTGGTATTATTTAAAAAATGTTAGAGTCTAGGTCTAAAAAAAGAGTGTTATGAAAGAAAAGGAAAAATAAGGGATCGTAGATGTAAAATGAGACGTACTCTTCCTCTATATGTGCTTGTTGAAGCCATTGCACAAACGCCCATGGCCTATTTAGAACTACATATCCCTGCACATTATATGCAATTCATCATCTATCATATGCTTTTTGAAAAGAATATTCATCAATCATCATCATATCATCATTCATCATCATATAATCTACAATTAAAGGCCCCAAATTTTTTTAATATATATTTTCATTAAAAATAAACATTAAAAATTAGATTGAAAAAGGCCCATAAAATATTTTATATGTATTTTTATTAATAACAAATCTACAAAGACATTACACAAAGTCTTTTTCAAAAAAGTTAGTAAGGTAAGTCTAAAAGTTCAAACTTTTTTTTGTTGTTCTACGACCCATAATAATGTCGAGTCCGTCCTGCATAATAATTATACATTATATCTCCCATTTAATTTATGTCACAAAATACTGCCATTTGTTTAGTAGACAGTTTTGTTTGAATTCTATAGAATAAACAAAGCTTGTTATGTTTATTGACAAGAAGTCTTATTTACTACTTGAACATTACCTATTCTGATAAACCAATCATATTATACAAGATTTGACATTAGTAATTTTGTTAATGTGATGACTATATATATTTTTTGAGTTATAACTTATATATAACCGCAAAATCCTAAAGTAACATCATGATCATTCTGAAATCTAGCTAGTAAATGATAGGTTCAGAGCTGCGTAAATTCATGCATCCAGCTATATTATACTCATCATCAATAACAAAGAAATTGTAAAATAATGAACCTGATCAACACCAGAGGGAAGAGGGTCAGCAATAAAGGTAGGGATCTCATCCATGAGCCCATCGGGTCGACCAGAATGCAAGATCCGGGTATATCCACCCATCTCCGAACCGGGTTCGTCCCTAAACCTATTGTACCAATAGTACATTATCCGACACTGCCACGTGCTGTACACGGAGTCAGTGGCTGTCACTGCCGTGTGAAACAGTCTCTTCTTCCTCTTTGACGGAGTCTTGATGGAAGATATGACGTCATCACCGGAGGAAAATGAACGGCGGCCAGGGAGATCTTGCCGGAGAGGAGGATCATCGGAGACTATGTAGTTGTATCTGATTATTAGAAATAACGATAGAGTCATGAGAACTGGGAAGAAGAATTTCCCACGGAAACCCATTTTTTTCTTCTTCTTTATCTATGTCAAAAGTGTATTCATGTGCTTATGAATTTGCTTTGTATGTATGAATGTTTATGAGGAGGAAGGAGGAAGAAGAAATAATAAGAAAGTTTCAATTTGTATAAAAAGTCGTCGCTTATTGTGTAATAGAGAAATTAGTAGTTGATAGAAAGTGGTTGGTCCCACAATGTTCTGGTCTTTCGTTTCATTTTTTTTTGGGTTTATAGTAATGAATTATTATTTGTTGTTTTATGGTTGACATGGTTGTATTTGTTTTTTTTTAACACCTTTGTGATATCTAGAACAGTTCGATTGGAATCCAACCGGTAATATCGAATTTACATACATAAAATCATGAAGGTATATTCAAGCACTACATTTTAGCCTGTCCGTCTTTGTATTCCTCGCGTGTGGGTTGTATTTGCTTGTTATTTAATATGAACTAGATTTTACTTCGTGCATTCGCACGAGAAATTTATCAAATTTAATAATGTAATTTATGATTTTTTTATAAATATAATTTTTTAATAAATGATAAAGATTCATTTTTTGTTTATATATGTAATTTATATTTAAATTTTTCTGTTAGTACTATTATGACTGCGGACATAAAAACATAGTTATAACCCGATCATTCTAATAATCGAAGAAAGACAGTTATTATAAAAACATAATTCTAATTCATTCATTTTATTAATCCGAAAAGAACTGTGGTTATAAAAACATAATTCTTACCCATCTGTTCATATTACTATATAATAACATATTTACTAATTTTGAAATATTTTTAACTTAATATATTATATGTTTTGATAACTTAACCCGCATAAGACCACAATTATAAAAAAATCTAACATGTCTCATCAAATTATCGTATAATATAAATATTTATCAATCTTCAATATGTAAAATTTTTGACTGATTGATTATGATTAAAAAAATACAATAACATATTTGTTAATCATATGTTTATTATAAAAATATTATTTAAATTTCAAATGTTAAATTAAATCTAAACTATATTTAAAGAAGTTTAAAGTAATTTAACTTATATCAAAAAAATCTTTAATTATTTAAATTAATATCTAATTTTCGGAATTACTTTTTATATAAAAGAAAATGTATTTTTAAAAATAATATCGCAACAAAATAGGATAATCTTAAAACAGTTTTTAAATAATTATTTTTAAATAAAACTTTGGGAGTGTTTGGATGCAAATACTAAAAGTGCTTTTTTTTAAGATAATAGATATATAATTCTAATTATTATTAATTCTCTATTTTTTTTGTTATGACAATAAAAAAAGAAAAAACATGGTCAACTGGTAATTCATGGGTCAATTAAATTTCAAACCCCGTTTTAGAACATAAGTCAATATCATGAAAACACACAGTTTGAAATATATTCTGATTTGAAGATAGTAGAAGATAATATTTCACAATTCTAATAATTTCAGTTTCAGTCTAATAATATCAATATAAAACTACAAAAAAACCATTGTATCTTTCTGTATAATATTATTTTTAATTATATATTTTCGTATATAACTACTAATTTTATGAAATATTATTATATTATGGAGTGCCTTTTTAAAAAATAAATTATACCTTACTATGAAAATTTACTTTCTCTAAAAAATTACTTTCTATGAAAAATTACGAATGAACCGTTGTGTTTTTCCATTTAATATTATTATTTAGGTGTATATTTTTGTGTATAACTGCTAATTTTATGAAAGATTATTATTGTATGATTGTGTATTTTCATTTATTTTTGGGTTTATGTGTTGTTTATTTAGTAAATCTATGATTACACTCTAATGCAAAAAAGAATGTTTGAGATTTTATATAAGTGATTTCACATATCCCACGTTCGAAGAATATGAAGGCGGACGACAACTTAGCACAGAGTGCTCGGTCTACATTCATGTGTAAACTCGATACCTCCGGGTTGAATTACTAAACCGTTCTAGGTATCTAAGTTGTTGGCAATATATATATATATATATAAGTGTTAAAATTATTTTAGTGAACCATTACAACTCTTGAGTTTATAGTTATTTTACTAAATATTGCAATTCTTGAGATTATGGTCATTTTACCAACCATTGCAATTTTTAATTTATGGTTATTCACTAAACAATGCAACTCTTGAGTTTATAGTTATTTCACCAATCATTGCACCTCTTGAGTTTATAGTTATTAAACTATTGCAACTGTTGAGACTATGCTTATTCTAAACCATTGCAGCTATTCTTTTGTACCCTTTGGAGTTCTATAAAATATTAAGAAATCTTTGGAGAGAAAAAAAAAGAGCACATAATTGCATATAAAAACCAGAAGAAACAACATAATAGCAAAGCACATAAAACTCTATTTATATCTCTTGTATCTTAACCTAGAATAAGAGAGAAATTTTGATTGTCTTATCCTACAAATAATTTGTGTAACCCAAGGCTTGTTACGGGTCAAAATACTCTTTTAAAAAATGTTTCGTACAAAATTCAATAATTACCCAAGTTTATAATTTATTAAGATCCAGGTTTAATCACAATATTTTCTACTCTATTAATAATAACAATATGAAAACTACGAATGAGCCATTATGTTTTCTGTTTAATATTATTTATAATTATATCTTTTTGTGTATTACTACTAATTTTTATGGAAAGATATTATTGTATGGTTGTATTTTTTATTTAATTTTTTTATTTAATTATACATTTCCATGAAAAATTACAAATGACTTGTTGTGTCTTTCTGTATAATATTATTTTTAATTGTATATTTTCGTGTATAACTGCTAATTTTATAAAATGTAATTATTTTAGGGACAATTAAATGAATAACCAAAATTCATAAAGTGATGAAGAAAATAGCCATGAAGATCACGTAATAAAGCAAGTAACAAAGTCCATGATTTTGAGACAAAAATAACTTTATGTGGATAAGAGCGGTAAAAAAAAAAGCAAGAGAAAGAATGTACTCTCAGACGCGCAAGACGTATACCTTATCTAAAACTAATCTGTGTCAGTATAGACAATCTAATCACTAACATAACATATAGATATTATTTAAACTTTCAAAAATTAATTTCCCTGCATTTTTTCTATGGACAAAAATGAAAGTTACTGCAATTAAATATGTTTTTACCATCAAGAGTCATATTAGTTGTTTGCCCGGGATGCACTACCGGTATATAATAACGACCGACTGGAGATATGATAATATATTAATATTTAAAGGATTATAATTTACTTATAGACAAGTTATAATATATTATAGTTAAACTATACTGATATAAGTTGTTATGCAATTATTTTAATTAGTACAACATATATGCAGACATTCTTTATATTACTGAACTTGATTTTATAGTCCATTTATATTTTCGTATTGAGTAGGCATACATAACAAAGTTTCGATATTGCAGTTGTGGATTCCACTTTGGCAGATATTCCTTACGAAAGAGACAGCAAATTTGTTGGTCGGATGTTCAAATCTAATGTTGACTGTAAAATCAAGATTGCCATTCATGCCATACAGAGGAAGTTCCACTTTCGGACAACGCGCTCAGCCCCCACATTCATGGTTTTAAAGTGTGTTTGTAAATCATGCGAGTAGCATGTGTATGCTGTTATTATGGATGAGTTTGGAAACTTTCAGATCCGGCATGCAACACTTGACCATGAAGTCAATAAAAGCATACATTCAAAGAGTCAAGCAAAAGTTCTATATACATATAGACAATTTACAGAAAATCCTATCAATAAAAAACTCATTCATGTATATATACATAGAAAACACAGACAGATATAATAATGATTCACATGTAGTCATTCTATATAAACTACATAGTCAATCAATTTAGTAAGCATCCTAATAGAACTTCTAATTTCCTTTAATCTGAAACCCAAAAAATTTCGATTATTTCAGCCTCCAATTGCAGAACCCATAATCCAGAATCGACGATTTCATCTAATACAGCTTATTGTGACATCATCAATGATAACGAACAAAACCCAAACCCATAATTGAAAATGATATTGTTAATATAAACTCAAACCCAGAATTAGCCAACAGATTCAGGTCCACCACCGGCTAATTCGTCGGAGAAATCTGCTCCTCCGCAGGCTAATGCCTCATCACCTCCTAGCTCACCGGCTGATTCATCACCGCCACCACTGTCCGACCCAGAACCGTTGCCTCCTCCTCCTGATTCAAAGCTTATACAGCTTATTGCATCAGCATCAACGAGTACAAATCCAACAACAATCTTCCTTAACATTTCCCCATTTTTCATTGGTATGCAATAAATCAGAACCACAAACAAAATAATTTACAGTATTTCGCTGATCTTCACTCTTCAATCTTTGATGATTATTCACTTAACTTAAAACTTTATCACTTTTCAATCTTTGCTGTTCTTCACTTTTGTCAATTGCTCTCTTTTTAGAATAGAAATTCAAAGAGAAAGCTTTCTCCCGATTTTAAAAATTCTTCCCCCAAATTTTTTTTTCAAATACTAATTATATTATGTGGATGAGTTAAAACCAACAATAATATATTTACTTTTACAGATTAAATTTAATAAATTATGTCCTGCGAGTGGAGAAGTTAAATGGTAAACTTGTAAATATTGTATATAATATATAGAATATAGTAACCATTATCTTTATATGGTTATTTCTTTAAATATTAAAATTTTGTTGGTTATTAACTGCAATTTCCCATTATTTTATGATTGTGTCTTTTTGTTTAAATTTTTTAAATTGTACTCATCCGTGAAAAACTATGACTGACTGTTTTATCTTCTATTTAATATTATTGTTTAATTATACTTTTCATGTATAAGTGCTAATTTTATGAAAGGTTACTAATGTATGGTTTTGTTTTTTTCATTTTTTTTAAAAAATTTTTTTTACCTTTTCTTGATAAATTACGAATGAACAGTCGTATCTTTCTGTTTAATATTTATTTTTAAATTATTTTTACCGTATAATTTAAATATTTATCAATTTTCAATATGTAAATTTTTTGACTGATTGATTATGATTAAAAAAATACAATAACATATTTGTTAATCATATGTTTATTATAAAAGTATTATTTAAATTTCAAATGTTAAATTAAATCTAAACTATATTTAAAGAAGTTTAAAGTAATTTAACTTATATCAAAAAAATCTTTAATTATTTAAATTAATATCTAATTTTCGGAATTACTTTTTATATAAAAGAAAATGTATTTTTAAAAATAATATCGCAACAAAATAGGATAATCTTAAAACAGTTTTTAAATAATTATTTTTAAATAATACTTTGGGAGTGTTTGGATGCAAATACTAAAAGTGCTTTTTTTAAGATAATAGATATATAATTCTAATTATTAATAATTCTCTATTTTTTTTGTTATGACAAAAAAAAGAAAAAACGTAGGTCAACTGGTAATCCATGGGTCAATTAAATTTCAAACCCCGTTTTAGAACATAAGTCAAAATAATAGAGAATATCATGAAAACACACAGTTTGAAATATATTCTGATTTGAAGATAGTAGAAGATAATATTTCACAATTCTAATAATTTCAGTTTCAGTCTAATAATATCAATATAAAACTACGAAAAAACCATTATATCTTTCTGTATAATATTATTTTAATTATATATTTTCGTATATAACTACTAATTTTATGAAATATTATTATATTATGGTGTGCTTTTTTTAAAAATAAATTATACCTTACTATGAAAATTTACTTTCTCTAAAAAATTACTTTCTATGAAAAATTACGAATAAACCGTTGTGTTTTTCCATTTAATATTATTATTTAGGTGTATATTTTTGTGTATAACTGCTAATTTTATGAAAGATTATTATTGTATGATTGTGTATTTTCATTTATTTTTGGGTTTATGTGTTGTTTATTTAGTAAATCTATGATTACACTCTAATGCAAAAAAGAATGTTTGAGATTTTATATAAGTGATTTCACATATCCCACGTTCGAAGAATATGAAGGCGGACGACAACTTAGCACAGAGTGCTCGGTCTACATTCATGTGTAAACTCGATACCTCCGGGTTGAATTACTAAACCGTTCTAGGTATCTAACCTGTTGGCAATATATATATATATATATATATATATTAAAATTATTTTAGTGAACCATTACAACTCTTGAGTTTATAGTTATTTTACTAAATATTGCAATTCTTGAGATTATGGTCATTTTACCAACCATTGCAATTTTTAATTTATGGTTATTCACTAAACAATGCAACTCTTGAGTTTATAGTTATTTCACCAATCATTGCACCTCTTGAGTTTATAGTTATTAAACTATTGCAACTGTTGAGACTATGCTTATTCTAAACCATTGCAGCTATTCTTTTGTACCCTTTGGAGTTCTATAAAATATTAAGAAATCTTTGGAGAGAAAAAAAAGAGCACATAATTGCATATAAAAACCAGAAGAAACAACATAATAGCAAAGCACATAAAACTCTATTTATATCTCTTGTATCTTAACCTAGAATAAGAGAGAAATTTTGATTGTCTTATCCTACAAATAATTTGTGTAACCCAAGGCTTGTTACGGGTCAAAATACTCTTTTAAAAAATATTTCGTACAAGATTCAATAATTACCCAAGTTTATAATTTATTAAGATCCAGGTTTAATCACAATATTTTCTACTCTATTAATAATAACAATATGAAAACTACGAATGAGCCATTATGTTTCTGTTTAATATTATTTATAATTATATCTTTTTGTGTATAATTACTAATTTTTATGAAAAGATATTATTGTATGGTTGTATTTTTTATTTATTTTTTTATTTAATTATACATTTTCATGAAAAATTACAAATGACTTGTTGTGTCTTTCTGTGTAATATTATTTTTTAATTGTATATTTTCGTGTATAACTGCTAATTTTATAAAATGTAATTATTTTAGGGACAATTAAATGAATAACCAAAATTCATAAAGTGATGAAGAAAATAGCCATAAAGATCACGTAATAAAGCAAGTAACAAAGTCCATGATTTTGAGACAAAAATAACCTTATGTGGATAAGAGCGGTAAAAAAAAAGCAAGAGAAAGAATGTACTCTCAGACGCGCAAGACGTATACCTTATCTAAAACTAATCTGTGTCAGTATAGACAATCTAATCACTAACATAACATATAGATATTATTTAAACTTTCAAAAATTAATTTCCCTGCATTTTTTCTATGGACAAAAATGAAAGTTACTGCAATTAAATATGTTCTTACCATCAAGAGTCATATTAGTTCTGTTTGGCCAGGATGCACTACCGGTATATAATAACGACCGGCTGGAGATATGATAATATATTACAATTTAAAGGATTATAATTTACTTATAGACAAGTTATAATATATTATAGTTAAACTATACTGATATAAGTTGTTATGCAATTAGTTTAATTAGTACAACATATATGCAGACATTCTTTATATTACTGAACTTGATTTTATAGTCCATCTATATTTTCGTATTGAGTAGGCATACATAACAAAGTTTCGATAGTGCAGTTGTGGATTCCACTTTGGCAGATATTCCTTACGAAAGAGACAGCAAATTTGTTGGTCGGATGTTCAAATCTAAAGTTGACTGTAAAATCAAGATTGCCATTCATGCCATACAGAGGAAGTTCCACTTTCGGACAACGCGCTCAGCCCCCACATTCATGGTTTTAAAGTGTGTTTGTAAATCATGCGAGTAGCGTGTGTATGCTGTTATTATGGATGAGTTTGGAAACTTTCAGATCCGGCAGGCAACACTTGACCATGAAGTCAATAAAAGCATACATTCAAAGAGTCAAACAAAAGTTCTATATACATATAGACAATCTACAGAAAATCCTATCAATAAAAAACTCATTCACGTATATATACATAGAAAACACAGACAGATATAATAATGATTCACATGTAGTCATTCTATATAAACTACATAGTCAATCAATTTAGTACGAATCCGAAAATAGAACTTCTAATTTCCTTTAATCTGAAACCCAAAAATTTCGATTATTTCAGCCTCCAATTGCAGAACCCATAATCCAGAATCGACGATTTCATCTTATACAGCTTATTGTGACATCATCAATGATAACGAACAAAACCCAAACCCATAATCGAAAATGATATTGTTAATATAAACTCAAACCCAGAATTAGCCAACAGATTCAGGTCCACCACCGGCTAATTCGTCGGAGAAATCTGCTCCTCCGCAGGCTAATTCCTCATCACCTCCTAGCCCACCGGCTGATTCATCACCACCACCACCGTCCGACCCAGAACCGTTGCCTCCTCCTCCCGATTCAAAGCTTATACAGCTTATTGCATCAGCATCAACGAGTACAAATCCAAACACAATCTTTCTTAACATTTCCCCATTTTTCATTGGTATGCAATAAATCAGAACCACAAACAAAATAATTTACAGTATTTCGCTGTTCTTCACTCTTCAATCTTTGATGATTCTTCACTTAACTTGAAATCTTTATCACTTTTCAATCTTTGTTGTTCTTCACTTTTGTCAATTGCTCTCTTTTTAGAATAGAAATTCAAAGAGAAAGCTTTCTCCCGATTTTATAAATTCTTCCCCCAAATTTTGTTTTTCAAATACTAATTATATTATGTGGATGAGTTAAAACCAACAATAATATATTTACTTTTACAGATTAAATTTAATAAATTATGTCCTGCGAGTGGAGAAGTTAAATGGTAAACTTGTATATATTGTATATAATATATAGAATATAGTAACCATTATCTTTATATGGTTATTTCTTTAAATATTAAAATTTTGTTGGTTATTAACTGCAATTTCCCATTATTTTATGATTGTGTCTTTTTGTTTAAATTTTTTAAATTGTACTCATCCGTGAAAAACTATGACTGACTGTTTTATCTTCTATTTAATATTATTGTTTAATTATACTTTTCATGTATAAGTGCTAATTTTATGAAAGGTTACTAATGTATGGTTTTGTTTTTTTCGTTTTTTTTTTTAAATTTTCTTACCTTTTCTTGATAAATTACAAATGAACAGTTGTATCTTTCTGTTTAATATTTATTTTTAATTATACATTTTTGTGTATAACTACTATTGTTATGAAAAGGTTGTGATTTTCCAAGCATAACTTTTGATTTATGAAAAAGTTACAGTTTTTTTAATTGTACCTTTTCATACAACTTTCTATAAAGTTTAATAATAACATATGCAAGAACTAACCAATTATATCAAGTTCTACATGTGAATTCAATACAGTGTGTCCACAAATACTTCTCACGAGGATCCCTCTCTCTGCATTCCAAACTAACATTTATAATTTGTTGGTTTTACGGTGAGAGTGTTTTCCATCTGCGAAGTGAATGCATTCAAATCTGTCGTATTTGGGATCCAGGAATGTATACTATGGGAAGGCATGTTTTGTAGAATGGTTGCAGGATACTCTCTCTCGGAATTACCGAGACAATACCTTAACAAGACAATGTTTGATATCAGTTGGGATCAAATCGAGGGTAAACCAAAGTTAACATTTCTAAATGATGACCTATACGGAAATTGGTATCAAATTGTCGAATATACAGAGCTATTAAAGAAGGAATTGGGTTTTGTAATGCGATGTGCATATTAGAGTTTCTATAAAGAAAATATAACCACACACAAATTTCGTATCACAACTTCGAGCACAAGGAAGGAAAATAACAGATTTAATAATCTGTTAGCGAGCAATGCTTCACAAAAACATCGTCAAATTCGCTTTTTTATTTCTATTGACTTGAATATATGACGCATATTTCTGCTTATGTAATTATTTGCTTTCGAATTTTCTTTAATGACTTTGTAAACAAGTATTGATTTCAATGAAATTGTTTAGTAAAAATGCAATCAATACCTTTTTCCCCCAAAGTTTTAATTTTGGGGTGGGGTAGTCTAACGATCGCCCTACAATCCCAAACTCGGAGGTTGTCCAAGTTTGGTTTCTTTTTGTACCAAAGTTCATATGGAGTAAATTTATTCATTTGTTTAGGAATCATATTTAATAAATATCACGCTGTTAACATGGTTTCACCCCAAAATCCGTCACTTAATCCCGAATAAGATAACATGGAACTAACCATTTCTTTTAGGATTCTGTTTTTCCTCAGATACACTATTTTGCTGTGGTGTATATGGAGCCGTAGTCTCATGTATAATGCCTATGGACTAGAAATACACAGGATCATAATATTCTCCACCTCTATCAATGCGTAATACCGTAATCAAGTCATTTTGTTGCAATGCAACCTCAGTTTTATAAATCTTAAATTTATCTAGGACCTCGTCTTTAGCATGCAATAAATATATATATAACAAAACCGAGCTATGTTCATCGATGAACGTGATGAAATACTTCTTGTTTCCTAAAGATGGTGTAGCATGCAAATCACATAGATCACTATGTATAAGTCCAAGCACCACAGATTTTTTTTCTATACTCTTAAATGGTTGTCTAACTATCTTTGTCAACATGCAAGTACTACACTTCTTTATATTCATATCAAAAGTAGGAATCAAACCTTCTTTAGACATTTCAATCATTTGCTTATAATGTACATAACCTAATCTTGCATGCAATGGAGAAGTATCTACTTTGCTAGAATATGCCATATAAAAAGAAGTGTAGGGAGAGAGGGAGAGAGAGAGAGGGAGGGAGAGAGGGAGAGATAGGGAGGGAGAGAGGGAGAGAGAGAGAGAGAGAGGGAGAGAGAGAGGGAGGGAGAGAGAGAGAGAGGTTCTTGATGGCTTCTTCAGCTTCAGCTTCTACGTGATGGCTGTAATCAAATTTAACACAAAGCAAAAAGAGACAAGATGCATTAAAGATGGAAGCTGTTCTCAACCTGAAAAATTGCAATCCTTTGAAAAAAAATAAGAGAGAGGAGAAATTTAGACCTGTGGGCATGAAAGTAAGAAATGGGTTTTAGTGGCTTCGTCCTTCCATTCAACACCATCAAACCATTCTTTCACTGAGTATCGTATGATGAGTCCATTTCCACCATGCGTGCCACTTTAGGAATCCAGTGGAAGCTTTTTCAGGCTTGGACAATTGGTTACGTCAATTGTCTCTAGACATGGAAAGCATAGAGGACTCCAATAGATATTCTTCAGCTCTAGTAGATCATACAATGTAAGAGAAATCAGCTTTTGAAAGGGAACAATCTCTAATTCTTTACCTTCACAAGCTTTCTCTTTGTTTATTATATCTTCTAGTTCATGTGAACCGATAACATAAAGAATTTTAAGATTTGGAGCGAACATCAGAAAAGTCAACTCCCTCAAATATTTGCATATCCTTATAACCACTTTGGAGAGGCTCAAGAAACGTGGGCTTCTTGGATTGTGTAGAGGAGAAACTGTCTTGGTTTCGATGTTTACCATCTTTATCTCAGAGATACTGTAAGCCAAAATGTTCGCTCCGAGAGAGTTCTATTACCTGATAGATCCAAAACAACTAGCTTTGGCATGGAGTTGAAAAATTCACTCGATATCTTTGCCAATGACGTTCCTTGCATGACCAAAGTTGTGAGTTCCAGACATTCAGCACTGCCAGCAAGATGGTGAATATTGTTATTCATCAATGACATCTTTCTCACAACCTTCCAATTCTTAACCTTTGGCATTTCACGTAACCCAAGGCCTGCACGCACGATGAATGCCTCTTTTTGTTTTCCCAAGTCAGATGCAACCCATAAGCCATTTCACGAACAACATCATGCATACGCACAACATCGTGCAAACGCTCAACGTCATGCACACGCACAATATTTTTTTCACGCTGATCCTCCATCAATAATGATGCATGAACAAGACTATTGATAATAACATAACCCTCATTCTCAGCCTTTTCAACACATTCACTTCCATCAATAATCCCTTCGCCTATCCAGTATTCCATCAATTTTGTCTAGGGAATATCACCATCTTTTGGAAATAATGCGTAATATAGCAAACACGATTTGACCTGCTCCCCTTTATAAGATTATCGTAGCTATACTTCAAAAGCGGAAGGATATTATCTTCCATGCCAGAAAACTTGATAGCGTATGAATTCAAAACATCTATAGCATGACGCCATTCTTGCAGTGTCTTCTTGCATGACATGGTCTCCCCTACAACATTGAGCGCCAATGGTAGGCCACAACATTTTTTAGCAACTATTCTTGCAAGATAGGGATATCCGGATCACTTCCTAGTGTTATTTCTCCGACCTTTTTTCGGAACAAATCAAATGCGTCACTGTCCGCCACGCACTGGACTTCCATTGGGTCTTCCACCCCCATGTGTGCACACATATCCTGGGAACGGGTGGTGAAGGCCACTTTGCATCTGTTTTGTGTTGTTGGAAATGGGATTCCGATCTTTTTCAACTCCACCTTCTCCCATATGTCGTCTAAAAACAACACAATTTTTTTGTTCTTTAAGAAATTGAATAAAACATCGACCTTTTGTGTCTTCTCCTTCTCTTTCCACTCCCATCCATCAAAACCAAGTTTCCGAGCGATTTCATCTTGAATCTTCTCTACATTTAACTCTTTAGACACGACAACAACCCAAATCACAAAGTCAAATCCACACCTTTCTTCGGTGAACTTATTGTTGATTTGTTCGAGAAGCGTTGTTTTTCCTACTCCGCCCATACCATACAGACCCATAATACCAACACCATCTTTCCTGAGATATTTCCATGCCTTATGGAGCATTGTTTCTTGACCAACAATTGTCGGTTGAAGTTGTCTCTCCAGCACCTCGGGTAGTTGAGCCTGCTCAGCAACAACTCCGAAAACTCCACTACATTTGAGTTTCTCAACATCTCTCAACATCAAGAAACCCTTTTTCCCATGATAACTAGATCTTAAACTCTTAGAGCAAAACCCACAAAGACACAGTCTTTGAAGTTCATCATCTCTAGCAGTAGCAATAAGAAGATCGTTGACTTCTCTTTCTATAGTCTCAGTTCTAGTAAGCATACCTGGATTTCGGAAAGCCTCTTTAGACCTTTATCCTCTTCTCTTGTGACCCTTCTTGATAAATCATCCCACTTAGCCTTGAGCTCTTTCATGGTCGTCTCCAGAGCCTTGAGATTCTTCTTGAGATTTTGTATACAGGCTACTTTCTCGTCTAGCCAGTCAAAGATTTTATTTGTACACGGATCACAAGGTATCGAGAAAGAGATGCCCATTTTACAGAATGAGAGAGAGACTTCGAAATTCACTGATCAGAGCAAACCAGAGAGGATGCAGAAAATAATTGAAAATAGGCTTTTTGTGAAATATTGCATCTTTCTTTCTCGTCCACATAAATAACTGATTTTTCTTGGAAATTTTGCATCTTTGATTTCTATTAATTCTCACATTCACACTCCGTTGTTGACTTTGGTGGGACATAGTACTCACAAAGTCTCTCCATGGCTAACCAAAGAAAAACACCTGAGAATCTCGTAAAACCCAAATGGCACCTTCCTCATCATCAGTCAAATCACACCACGTGGCAGTTATTGGAGCTGGAGCCGCCGGTCTAGTGGCGGCGAGAGAGCTTCGACGGGAAGGTCACTCTGTGGTCGTCTTCGAGAGACAGAATCAAGTCGGAGGAACATGGATCTACACCGATGATGTCGAACCGGATCCGTTAAGCGTCGACCCGACCCGACTCGTTGTTCACTGGAGCATCTATGACTCTCTCCGAACCAACCTTCCACGAGAGTGTATGGGATTCTGAGACTTCCCATTCGTGATCCGATCCGGAAAGTACAGAGATTTGAGGAGGTTTCCAAGTCACAGGGAAGTTCTTGCGTATCTGCGAGAGTTCGCTAAGGAGTTTGGTATCGAGGAGATGATTCGGTTCGAGACGGAGGTTGTGCGGGTTGCTCCGGCGGCGGAAAGCGACGGAGAAGGAGGAATCCGGAAATGGAAAATCGAATCTACAGAGAAAGGGAAGAACGATCATCGCGATGAGATTTACGATGCGGTTGTTGTTTGTAACGGACATTACAGAGAACCTTGTCTCGCTAAAATTCCTGGTAATTGACTAATTTCTCCTCTTTAAACAAGGATAAAGCTTGTTTCGTCCAAAGATTTTAGATCGAATTTGGAAAGAGATTTTCATTGCAACATTGTTGTTTTAAGCTTTTACTGAGACTCTTTTTGAGTGTAATTGTTTAATCTCTAAAATTATGTCAAATTTGGTATTAGTATAATCACAATAGTTTATTAGTGTTGTAGTAGTAAATTATTGAGATTATACCAATATTTGTAACTATTTCACAAAATTGTTATATTTATTAAATATTATATTTAGAGTTAAATGGTTGAATACCAATAGATGACTCATTAATTAAGAGAATGTGAAGTAATGTTTTTAAATGAAGTAAATACAATAATGATATTTCATTGTAGACAAAGATACCCCTATAATAGAGAGAAATAGATTGTGTAGAGTTTATTTAATGCTCTTTTTAATGTATGTAACAGAATATTAAAAAATACAATAGAAATTTTGTAAGATATTTAGCAACACCCAACCAATTGATTATGACCGTCTATTATAGCAGATAAAATCTGTATAGATTTCTGTAATATATTTTATTTTGATTAACGTAAAAAAAACTACATAATTTATCTTTTGTTATCGCGTAACTTGATGGTGGCAACTAATTCAATTATCAACAACCAAAATAGTCAACGGAAAGGTGAGATTCTTTTGTGTTGTATTAGTTATCTATTATTTCTGAATTATCTGTATAAGGAAGTTATCTAACATTTATGCTGTAAAATGTGATAACTAAGTTGTTGTTATAGATAACTCTGGTATGAAGATAACTTTTAATGTTAACTGTCAAAATATAATAAATATAAATAAGTACCCTCTTATTTTAAAATATTATTAAAGAGAATAATATAAGGATATATACATCAGAAACATAATGAAGGCAAGAAAATAATGATAACTGTGTATTTATATAATAATGTGTGCAGATAACTTGCTTGGCTGGATAATGGCGAATGTTAATGCAAATATACCATATACATAGACGACTACTAATGTCAATTGCAAAGACATATCACTTACCGGTGGATACTAACTAAAAGTGTAAAGTTAATATCAATAAGTAGAAACCTGATTTCTCCCTTAAAAAAAAAGCAAGTCTATTAGCGGATAAATATTATCCAAAGTTATCATCATAACTTAATGTCTTTATGTTAACAGATAACTTATTCAACACAATATCTATTAAAGTTATATACGGTGGAAACTCTCATCTGGATGAGCTGCAATCTCGTGAATGATTAGAATGCAACAATCAACAAGTTTTGATAGGTTTTGTTTTATCCTTCTAAAAAATTTAGTACAAAAATGGGGATGAAATCTAATAGTAGTGTATTTTGCAGTGATAAGACTTAATATTTCGTGTATTTTGCAGATTTAAATATTTTCATTCCAAAATATAATAGCAAAAAATAAAATAAAAAATTTTCTCAACTGGATTTTCAACACATATTATCTGTGAGGGTCCCCACATATAAATTTTATTTCTGAAACTTCATATACAGCACCAAATCAACTATAGGGGTTTGTTAGTCTTTTTTATATGAACAGTTTACTATAACAGTACCATTTTTTGGACGCTTAATTTTGAAAGTATCTGATGTCATTTAGTGCAATTACTCTTATATTTATATATAAGATGAGATATGTGTTTTATATATGTGTATATATATATTATATGAGAGAAGAGACTAAAGAGAGAGAGGAAGAAGTGAGAACGATTTCTCTTATTATTCACATCTGCATCTTCCTCTTTAATTACACTCATATTTATAGCAAAAGGAAATGTTTAAAATATTAGACAAAAGCGGTGAAGTAAGTCGGTAAAAACACTCGCCCCTATATGATGGATAAGCATTATTTTAACACTTCCTCTTGATTATCCATCACACAATCTTAAGATCGATATAATTTAGCTCTTGAATCAATAATCTCTTTTTTGGATTGATGATTCTTGATTTCTACGTCATTGGAATTGTAATACTTTCTTCCAGTGTCTTGGATATCTTTTGTGTATTCTTTGATGCTTTGTTAAAAACCTTTTCATAAAAAAACCCATTAGGATAAAAACCATGGTAAGGAAAAAAATGCATCCACGCGCTTCATTATACTTCTTCTGGAAATATACCTTTTTAGATGTTTATATTTTTGCGTCTTTCTAGCTGCCTCGTTAAAAACCTCATCATAGAAAAACTCATTGGGATAAAAACCATGATAAGGGAAAAAGGGTGCGTCTTCTGGATGAATCTCTTTATATGGTTCTTATGGAACCCTTTCATATATGTCTTCCGGACATATATCCTTGTATGGTTCTTCTAGAACCTTTTTATAAGTGTCTTCAGAACATTTTCTCTATATGGTTCTTCTGGAACTTTTTTACAAATGTCTTTAGGGCATCTTTATTCGGTTCTTCTAGAACCTTTTACAAATGTCTTCAAGACATTTTCTCTATATGGTTCTTATGGAACCTTTTCACCTAAGAGGGGATTTTTATCTTACAAGGCCATCGGTCTCCCGCGCTTTAATTGAACCCGCGGTTCATTTGCTCTATTCTCATCAATAATTTGGTTCGGAATATTTCTTTTGATGAAGCATTAGCAGCGGGGATACATGATTTCGTCACCCATCTTATATCTTTGAACGCATCAAGTAACTGGTTTGCCAAACTTTACAAATGTACAATTTTATGACCACCACCACACGTTTATTGGTAGGAGGATCGAGATAAGCCAAAGTTTATATACACTTTTGTGCTATCTTTTGGTGGTTCTCTAGATCCTCCCCCTCAACGCAGGGAATTCATTTTCATCAAAGTGGCAATCGACAAACGTACCGTAAACATATCTCCAGTTACCAGTTCAAGATATCATCTCTAGAATAATCCCTTTATTTATACTACTCGAGAAAAACTCTTCAGGAGTTTTGATGATCATCATTCTTTATTTCAATCGAGTAGTGTTCCCGGGAACAGAATTCCAATATAATCCTTTAGGGATTAATTCCTCTAGAGGTTAATCTTTGGTTCCACCTTTTATGGTGAATCGAGATATCTTATCATCGATTTCATTCAGGTACCTGATTATATCATTAACCATGTCAATAATCTCTTCAGGAGATTAATCCTCTTTTGCTCCTTTTCTTTTGAGGATTTGGAACCAAAGTAGTCTATCACGTTTTTTTTTACGTGTCATAGACGCGAATAGACCGTCCTTCATGGACATCTATTTTTAGTGGAGCTCAGCTAGGATATGAGATTTTGTTTTTTCACTCAATATGAACTTCAGGTTCATATGAGGATTCATCAGCTGTTTTCTATATGTCATACTGCATATTTTATGTCACCACATGGAGATCACCATAATTGGTTTTGCAATCCCTTAAATTTGCTTTATTTTAAGCTCATTTCGAGTGCGAACATAATCTTCTAGATATTCAGCTTACACTCAATCTGGGATTCTTTAATTCTCTCCCTCGAGATGATGACACTTTTAATGTCTATCCATCTCGAATTGAATCCCACTCTATGACCAACTACATATTCGATGAGCTTTAAACCAAAAAAAAAATGGTGATCCATCCATGGATGCTTTTCACGATGGCTTCATTTTTTTTCTTTCATTATGACATGAATTAGTTGAAAAAGATTCTGGTTTTTCAACATGTATTCTCAATGATCTTATATCATTGGAATTACCGGGATGGCTTAACCGATTTATTCAATTAGTAAACTTCAGATTTACTATGGTATATACCCTTGCCATGTTTTTTATTTATTTATCACATATATGCATGTCACCATCGTGTACTCTTGTGGAGCATTTTTCTCTTTCGGAGCTTCTAGCTCTTCTGGAGTTTTTAGCTCTTCCGGAGCTTTTAGCTCTTACGGGGCTTTTAACTATTCCGGAGCTTCTAGCTTTTACGGGGCTTTTAACTCTTCCAGAGCTTCTAGCTCTTACGGAGTTTTTAGCTCTTCCGGAGCTTGTAGCTCTTACGGGGTTTTTAGCTCTTACGGGATTTTTAAGTCTTCCGGAAGTTTGTACTTTTAAAGACATGTTTTGATATCTTTAATCCATATTATAATTGATAAAATATAAAAGATATTAAAACATATTAACTCATAATAATAACATACCTGGTATAGCTTCCATAGGTTTTGAAGGCACCAAGCCTAAAATAAAGGAGGAGGTATAACCTTCCACTCCATCATTTTGTGTTCATGAAGGAGGCTTAACCTTCCACTCCATAAAATTTGATTAAGGAGGAGGATTAAACCATCAACTCCAAAATTTTATGATCACGGAAGAGGTTTAACCTTCTATTCCATAAATATATGATCTAGGAGGAGAGATAACCTTCTACTCCATAATATTAGTAAGGAGGAGATTTAATCTTCCACTCCACAAATATAGATACAGAGGAGGATTAACCTTCCACTCCAATATTTTGTAACCATGGAGAAGGTTTAACCTTCTACTCCATAAATAAATTTAAATATATAAACAGAAATTAAACAAGGAGGAGGCATAACCTACCATTCCATAAATAAATTTAAATATATAGCATAAATTAAATAAGGAGGAGGTACAACCTACCACTCCATAAATATAAACAAGGAGGATGTTTAACCTTCAACTCCATAATTATAATCTGAAGAGACATAGTCTACCATATGATCATATTATCGTGAAGGCATAGTCTATCATAACGATCGGTTGGGGAAAAGCATAGCCTATCATTCTGTAAGCTTGAAAATAAATTGAATATAAATTTAAATCAACAGTTCGGGGAAAGCAGAACCTATCATCCCGAAATAATATATAAATTTAAAATAGATGGAACATAAACTTAAATCTTACATCTTTTGATATAAGAACAGATTGAGAAGCGCTCGTGCTGATAACGTGTTAAATATTATATTTATATATAAGATGAGATATGTGTTTTATATATGTGTATATATATATATTATATGAGAGACGAGACTAAAGAGAGAGAAAGAAGAGAGAACGATTTCTCTTATTATTCACATATGCATCTTCCTCTTTAAATACACTCATATTTATAGCAAGAGAAAATGTTTAAAATATTAGACAAAGGCGGTAAAGTAAGTCGGTAAAAACACTCGCCCCTATATGATGGATAAGCATTATTTTAACAATATTAAGTTTATCATATTATGTCGTGGAGTAATTAAACCTTCCCCTCTGTTTTTGGTCGTCTGGATTTTGTTTCCCTTCCGCTCTGTTTTTTTTTTTTTTTTTTTTTTGCAAGTTATGATTTCTAGACTCTGTTTTTTAGTACTTTGGTTGTTTTGCTCTGTTTCGACCATCAATAAAATACCGTCTCATTGTAAAAAAAATAAAAAATAGTTGTGAACATGGCATATAATTGTTTTTATACATCAGAAGGAAATTGAAAATTAAGGTGCCATTATATTTGGTGCATGTTGTCTTTAGAAAATAAAAAATAAAGTTAAACAAGAGGTCAGAGTAAATTTATGTGTATAAATTTGTTAATGTCTTCATTTAGTATGTAGTGATTTTGATTGAAGGTTGGCTGATGAGTTTGATTGTGATTTTTTTCTTTCTCTGGAAACTTTTAGGAATAAGTTCTTGGCCAGGGAAGGAGAAACATAGCCATAATTGTCGTATTCCCGAACCATTCAAAGATCAGGTAACTTATTTTTTCAAAAGATCACAATGTCAGATTCTATTGTAATGCTTAAGATTGTGGTACATTTGATTAGGTTGTTGTGCTTATTGGAAACTCTGCAAGTTCTGATGATATAAGTAGGGACATTGCTCGAGTTGCCAAGGAGGTTCATGTGGCTTGTAGATCAAATGCAGCTGACACTTTTATCAAGCAGACCGGTTACACTAATATATGGACGCATTCGATGGTGGGTTAGCTGCTATTTAAAAAGCTTACCTTAATTCGATGATAGTAAGACAAGTTTTATGTTTTCTTGTAACCTTATACGCAGATTGCACGTGTCCATGAGGATGGTTCTGTTATTTTTCAAAACGGGAAAACAATTTTGGTTGATGTGATTATGCATTGCACTGGGTATTAATTATTCATTTCGTTCTTTCGCTTCGAGTTTTTGGGGTTTTTGTTTTCGAAATGTGAGAAACCTTTAAAAGGCTCTTTCTTTTTTCAAAGGTATAAGTATCACTTCCCGTTTCTTGAAACTAATGGAAGTGTTATTGTAGATGATAACCGTGTCGGGCCATTGTACAAACACACCTACCCTCCAACATTAGCACCGTGGCTCTCCTTTGTCGGGATACCATGGAAGGTACGTACATCTCTTAATCTCCCTAGAACAATTCACTTTTTTACTCAACTTTTATATAATCGTAACAACAAATCGGATTTTCAGGTTGTACCGTCTCCGTTCCCTATGTTTGAGCTGCAAAGCAAGTGGATCGCTGGTGTTTTGTCGGGTCGGATCACACTTCCTTCAAAGAAGGAGATGCTAATGGAAATCAAGACCTTCTATGCAAGACTTGAAGCCCAAGGGACTCCTAAGCGGTACACTCACTATTTGGGCATTAAGAAGTAAGAAGCTCTTCAACTTGTGCTTCTTCTGTGAGACCAAATCTTGCTGTTCTGCACCAAATCTAAACCAAAACCAAATAGAAACACATTAAACGACTTTTCTTTTTGTTGCTTCATAGTTTGAGTACCATAATTGGTTGGCTTCGAAATGCGGGTGCTCTGGAACAGAGGAATGGAGGAAAGAAATGTGTTGATGTGTTTCATGAGGAAGATTGAGCATCCAGAGACGTATAGAGACGAATGGGAAGATCATCACTTGGTTTCTCAAGCGTATCAAGATTTCTCTTTCTACGTATGAACAAAAGATCAGACTGTAACAAATACGGTGTGCTAAATGTCAGAGTTGAGCTAAAAAAAACGTACAATTAGATTTATAGATACGTACAATTTTTCTAACACTAAACAGGCCATTAACTTGGCTTCCGATGGTTTCAAGTCTAGTATGGCATACCTGGACTTGAGCAAGCCTTCTTAGACCTTTATTCTGTTCTCCCTCCACCCTTCTTGACAAATCATCTCGCCATCCCTTCAACTCATCCACGGTTGTCTCCAAAGCTGTGAGACTCTCAGCAAGTTTTGTTTGAAACTTGATAGGAATTTAAATCTTATAATTCCTTTAGCCTAAGATCTACTATATGAATATACTTGCATAAAAATTTTAGGAAGTTAGAAACTTACTTGAACTCAGCTTGCAAGAAGATGATTGGTAGGTGATCTTCTAGCTCTATGTATCCAAATTATTCTTCTACCAAGAGATGGGTGCTTTTGTAGAGAATAGAGAGAAGTATGCTTTAAGAGAGAGTGAAATTTAACTTGTGTCAAAACTAAAATGACCAAAGCTATCACTTTAGATGGAGCTGGATGCATCTATTTATAGGAGAGCAAGAGCAAAAAACTTCATCTCTAAGTTTTCTTTTAGCTTGGAGACAAAGCTCCCTAATTTCCTCTCCATTTGCCACATTGGTAAACACATGTATGACATGCCTTAACTTCCTCCATGGCTGCCACATAGCTCACAATAGCTTACTCACCAAGTTTTATTACACTTGTCTCCATCTTATATACTTCCTCACTTCATGGTATATATTGAACCAAATTATATACCTTTAAACATACATGAGCTATGGATCATAACCAAATCCAAAAACCGTCACTTAACCGATTCCGTATTTTGTCATTTGATTCAGCCCATCATATAATACAAATGACATCTAAATTGCTCTATATGCATATAACCTACATGTTCATAGTTTATAATCTAATACCGAAGTCCGTTTAACCAAAACCAATCACACTTTATAGACTAAACCTAAATGATAATCTTTAATCCATAAATTCCACATTTGGTTCACACATCTCCAACAATCTATGTGACCAAGACAATTTATGGGTTAATCCTAATAAGCGCTCTTTATGATTATCATTAATCTTAGTATTGAAACAGCCTTGTCCATATACCATGTTAATATCGGACCAAAAAGACATAACTGCAATAAGACGCAATTAGATCTACAATGATCACATACATTAACACAATAAAATGACATTATACCATACATGGATGCATAACATGAAAATTACACGCAAAAAGTGATCATTGTGCCTATTTTCAACTGGTCATACCTTAACGAGATCAACCTTATGAACAAACAACACAAAGTGATGATACAAACACTAAACCAAATAGTGTTCAAACTTTATTTCCTTAACCATATATGCACATAACCAAAATAGAACATTACAAAATAGATACAAAACTCCCACTAAATCGATATATCATCTAAACCCATATGAGCAACATGCTCCCAAAAGACCTTAGGTGGAACACCTTTAGTCAACGAATCCGCTATCATGGAGTTTGTGCCTATATGATCAACTGAAATTACATCACTTTGGATCCTTTCCCGCACAACACGATACTTAATGTCTATATGCTTCGACTTTATTGTGCCTTTATTGTTGTTCGCATATAACACTGCCGAACTATTGTCACAGAAAATTTTAAGGGGTCTTTCGACACCTGGAATTATATGCAGCTCTGTGACAAAGTTTCGCATCCATATAGCATGATTGGATGCCTCATAACATGCCACATATTCTGCTTCCATAGTGGATGAAGCCACAAACTTTTGCTTGTCACTTCGCCACGATATAGCTCCCTCAGCAAGCATGAATATATAGCCCAAAGTAGATCGACGACTGTCAAGGTATCTAGCATAGTCAAAATCAGAATAACCAGTGATCTCGAGCTGGTTACCTCGTCTATAAATGAGCATAAGATTCCGAGTTTTCTGCAGATATCGCATCGCCCATTTAGCTGCTTTCCAATATTTGATCTCTGGGTTACTTAAGTATCTCCCCAACATCCCAATAACAAATGCCAAGTCTGGACGTGTACACACTTGTGCATACATCAGACTTCCAACTGCTGAAGCATAAGGAATTTTCTGAATTTTCTCAATCTCTCACTGAGTTTTGGGGCATTGATCTAAACTGAATTTATCACCTTTAGAAATCGGGGTGTTCATCGATTTACAATCTTTCATGCCATACCGTTCTAAAACTTTATCGATGTAGCTCTTTTGTGATAAACCTAATATACCTCGAAAACGGTCTCGATGTATTCTTATACCCAATACAAAAGAGGTTTCACCAAGATCTTATATCTCAAATTGCTCAGAGAGAAATTTCTTAGTGTCTTTCAACAAACCTACATCGTTTTTGGAAATTAGAATGTCATCGACATACAGGAGCATGAAGATAAACTTCCTCCCACTGATCCTTTGGTATATGCAATCCTCAACTTGATTCACTTCAAAACCAGATGAAGTGGCTACTTGATGGAACTTGCGATACCATTGACGAGACAGTTTCTTTAATCCATAGATAGATTTCTTTAATTTGCATACAACTTTCTTTGGGTCACCTACCACAAAGTTTTCCGGCTGTTGCATGTAAATAGTTTCTTCAATGTCACCATTGAGAAATGCAGTCTTCACATCCATCTGATGGAGCTCTAAATCCAAATGAGCTGTTAGAGCCATAATTATCATTAAAGAGTCTTTCTTTGATACCGGAGTGAAAGTCTCTTGATAATCAATGCCTTACTTTTTGAGTAAATATTTTAGCAAAAAGGCGAGCCTTATACCTTTCCACTTTACCATTTGCATCGTTTGGTTTTAAAGATCCATTTACAAGCAATGGGTTTAACACCTTCTGGTAACGCGACAAGATCCCAAACGCCATTTTCCATCATGTATTTATACTCTTCTCCCATATCATCTGTCCATTCATCAGAGTTAACACTTTGGATAGCTTGACAGACACTTAATGGATCATCGTCTATCAACCCAATGCCATCCTCATATTCCTGAAGAAAAACCACGTAATCATCTGAAATGACCTTTTTCTTCTCTCTAGTGGATCTCCTTAATGGCATTAATTCTTGAGGTTCTTAAGGAATTTGTTCTTGAGATCAAATAACTTGTTCCTCATGAGATTCAGAGATACATTCTTGATTTGCAGTTGAGTCAACATTTTCTATGTGTTTTCCAACTTCAACTTCAATGGGAGGAATTAAAACCATTTCACTATGGGATCCTGAATTTTGATTTATTTCCTTATCAAATAAAAGATCTGTATTTTATTTGTTCCCATCTCCAAGTTCCATATCCTCAAAGAACACAACGTTTCCTGTTTCAAACAACGTCGTCTATCTGGATCATAAAATTTATACCCCTTAGATTTCTCCATATAACCAACGAAATAACAAATAACTGTTATGGGATCCAACTTTCTTTCGTTTGGATTAAATTGTCGAGCTTCTGCTGGACATCCCCATACGTGGAAGTGCCTTAAGCTAGGACATTCTCCTGTCCATAACTCAAAAGGCGTTTTAGTTGTTGCTTTAGTTGGCACTCTGTTCAGAATATACGCCACTGTCTTTATTGCCTCACCCCAGAGAAACTTTGGGAGAGTAGAGAACAATATCATACTTCTCACCATGTCTTGAAGTGTCCAGTTTCGTCTTTCCGCTACACCGTTCATACTTGGAGTACCCGGCATGGTGTATTGCGGAATGATTCCACACTCCTCTAGGTATTTAGAAAACGGCCCTGGTCGTTGTTCACCTGATCCGTCATATCTACCATAGTATTCACCACCACGATCAGATCTAACGGCCTTAACGTGTTTTCCAAGTTGAAGTTCTACTTCAGCTTTAAACACTTTGAAAACATCTAGAACCTGTGACTTCTCGTGCAACAAGTAAAGATGATCATATCGACTATAATCATCTATGAATGATACAAAATAGTGTTGTCCATTCCATGATGCTGTAGGGAATGGTCCACACACATCCATATGTATCAACTCTAAGACTCCTGAAGATCGATGTGTATCCTTCTCTATTTGGTTTGTCTGTTTTCCCTTAATACAATTGACACATTGGCCAATATCCGAAAAATCAAGATTTTCTAAAACTTTATCTGAAATGAGATGCATAATTCTCTTTTCAGAGATATGGCCCAAACGTTTATGCCATAGCGCATTGGATGTCTCATTCATCAATTTTCGTTTTGTACCACATGTGTCAATATGCAAATTTTCAGGATAAGAAGCAATAGAGTCTAATACATAAATATTATCTATATTAGCTAAATGACCCATGCCTATTACATTCGAATTATTTAAAAGGGTAACCTTATGGTTTCCAAAATAACAAGAATACCCAAGCTTGTCTAACATGGATACCGATATTAAATTACGTCTAAAGACGGTACAACATAAACCCCTTCAAAATCCAAAAAAGACCGGTCTTTCACAAAATCCTAAAACTTCCGATTGCTTCCACTTTAACTCTTTTACCGTCACCTACATAAATCAGCTTTTCAGCTTCATTAGGTTTGTGGTAATGGAGGAAAACCTGCATTGACACACTTATGTGAGTTGTTGCACCTGAATCAACCCACCAAATATTCTTAGGTACAGGAACTAAATTGAACTCAGAACAAACCAAAACGAGAGTCGTACCCTTATTGGCACACCAAGTGTGATACTCAGGACATGCCTTCTTCATATGACCCTTCTTGTGGCAAAAGAAACACTTTTGTTCTTTGTTGATACCTGTTGCCTGTTTGTCCTAATCCAGATCCTGAATCAGCAATGTTTTTCTTCTTTCCAGGTTTAGGTGATTTTCCCTTTGAGATGGTGGCAATGAGAGCACTTTCTGTCTTTTCCTTAATTAACATGTCCTCTTCCTGGACACAATGAGCTATGAGCTCATTAAGACTCCATTTGTCTTTCTGACAATTATAACTCACTTTAAAATGAGCAAACTGTCCAGGAAGCGATATGAGGACAAGGCACATTAGGACATCGTCTGCCAAATGAAGTCCAAGTGCCTTTAACTTCGATTGAAGATTAGACATTTTCAAGATGCACTCTCGTATATTTTCCTTGTCTTTGTACCTCATAGAGACAAGTTCCGCCGAAAGCGTGATTGTTTCAGCTTTATCATTCTTGGCAAAACTTTTCTCTAGACATCGAGATATTCCTTAGCCAAAATCACCTCATCGGACACAGAGCCCCTAAAGACCAAAGGAATCGAGTGCTTGATCAACATAAGGCACGTACGATTCGAGGCTACCCAACGTTCAAGTTTACTGCAGTCCTGATCAGTACTTGAAACCGTTACCGTAGGACAGTCCTCCTTTAATGCAAGATCATGGCCCATTAACGCAAGGGCTATCATCAATCTATCTTTCCACTCTGAAAATTTAGATCAATTCAGCATTGGAACCGAACTCAGGTTAGGGGAGATACTAGGTGCAGTCTGCATGACTGAAAAATTAAGGAAAACTTATGTTATACTTACACAAAAACTTAATCGAATGTGGAAATTTTATATTTCCTAACAAGACATCAGTGCAACATCATTTCTTTAGTCTTTGGACATCAGTCATGACTCACAATAGATGGCTCAATGCAATCACAAACAAATGAAAATAGCTCTGTCTTACAATGGGTTATCCTTTGGGCTTACCATCGTAGACATGGCACCTAATAATCATCACCTATCCGCACTCTAATTAATTCAACATTCATTGAATAATTATCTCAAGAGAGCCCACTTTGGTAGGATGTTAAGATCATTCACAACTTGAATCAGTAGAGAACATTCGATTAACAATTTTCCTTAATTAAACCTTATTCACAAAATGACTTTGTGACTTCCTAACCGAAAGATAAACTAGCATAGATGGTTTAAGTGTTGGGAAAACACTACCAAAAAATGAATTAGTCAGAGATCAAACCCACCATCTTGCTATTTTAAGTTTCTATTTCTAAAATTCAAATTGAGTTTTTTATTTAATTAATTAAATTCATTTTAAGTCATTACTAAAATACCATTGTCTTCAACCTTTAGCTAAAAAAATCATTTTTACATGAAAACAAAGTTTTTTGAGATTTTAAATCTTAAATCCAAAATTATGCTTCATAAACCTTATGATTCATGATATTTAAATCATGAATATCATGCATGCTTTTAAAAAACTCAAAAGCTTTGAATGTACAAATTTGATGTAAACTAACCATAACACCAAATTATGAAAAACAAAACATGCAAATATACCATGTAGTAGGTGGCTCTGATACCATTTGTTGGAAACTTGATAGGAATTTAAATATTAAAATTCTTTTAACCCAAGATCTACTATATGAAAATACTTGCATAAAAATTTTAGGAAGTTTAGAAAACTTATTTGAACTCATCTTGCAAGAAGATGATTGGTAGATGATCTTCTAGCTCTATGTATCCAAATTATTCTTCTACCAAGAGATGGGTGCTTTTGTAGAGAATAGAGAGAAGTATGCTTTAAGAGAGAGTGAAATTTAACTTGTGTCAAAACTAAAATGACCAAAGCTATCACTTTAGATGGAGCTGGATGCATCTATTTATAGGAGAGCAAGAGCAAAAAACTTCATCTCTAAGTTTTCTTTTAGCTTGGAGACAAAGCTCCCTAATTTCCTCTCCATTTGCCACATTGGTAAACACATGTATGACATGCCTTAACTTCCTCCATGGCTGCCACATAGCTCACAATAGCTTACTCACCAAGTTTTATTACACTTGTCTCCATCTTATATACTTCCTCACTTCATGGTATATATTGAACCAAATTATATACCTTTAAACATACATGAGCTATGGATCATAACCAAATCCAAAAACCGTCACTTAACCGATTCCGTATTTTGTCATTTGATTCAGCCCATCATATAATACAAATGACATCTAAATTGCTCTCTATGCATATAACCTACATGTTCATAGTTTATAATCTAATACCGAAGTCCGTTTAACCAAAACCAATCACACTTTATAGACTAAACCTAAATGATAATCTTTAATCCATAAATTCCACATTTGGTTCACACATCTCCAACAAGTTTGTGAATATAGCTTTCTTAGACGCATAACCATTGAGTGACTTGATTCAAAACTTGATCACATGACACTGAGACAGAAAAGCAACTAACCATTGTTGCAGACACACAGAAAAAGGTGTTTTACGGATGGAAAATTATTGTTAGGAGAGAAGAGAAGATAAGGGAAAAGGAATAAATTTCCCTTACAAAGATGTATAATTGGAGAGAGCAATAAGCTTTTTCTGTATGGATGGCAGTGGCGGAGGGAGCATGTTGGGAGGGGGTGCAATTGACCCAGGTGAAATTCAAATTTTTTTTATAAATATTTGTATTTTTTATGTAAAAATTAGATATGATATTAATAATTTAGCTAAATGACCCCGTAAAATTTGTTTATAATACATTATAAATTAAAATTGACCTCCGTAAAGTTTTTTTCTAGCTCCGCCATTGATGGATGGGTCCATCCAAAGATGTATAGTCACTTGGTTCCCACAATTATAATAATATTCATTCAACTAAAACTTACGGGAAATAGGTCAAAAAACCCTGACCTTACCATATATCTTGATTCTATCTAGTTGGAGATAAGGATATACCAAGCAAAGCTGCTCAAATGATTTAGATATCATTCCCCCAAAAAAGCCTCGAGGTCGTCCATCAAAAAATTAAGATGAAAGAGGAAGAAGACAACCTAATCTCTTTTGATTTTTTTTATTTTATGTAATTAAAGCATGTTTATCACATGTTACCGTCAGTTAATGTGAGGGGTGGATTTTTTTTTTTTTTAGAAGGTCAAGATTTTAAAACCCACAAAAAAAATTAGGATTTGTTTTACGTTTTTGGTAAAGGTCAAGGTTTCTTTACCCATTTTTCCAAAACTTACAGAGCAGTTTTTTTACTATTTTACGACTTTGAAACTTAATGCTCGTTGAACAATGACTGCATTTTTGGATTTTAAATTTTAAATTACAGAATGGCATCATACTCATCATCATTAATCAAATCATGCAATGTGGCTGTTATCGGAGCTGGAGCCGCCAAACTAGTGGCGGCGCGAGAGCTACAACGGGAAAGTTCACTCGGTGGTCATCTTCGAGAGGCAGAAACAGGTTGGAGGAACTTGGATCTACACCGATCATGTCAAACCGGATCCATTAAGCGTTGACCTGATTCGACCCATAGTCTACTCGAGCGGCTATGACTCTCTCCGAACAAACCTTCCTCGAGAGTGTATGGGATTCAGAAATTTCTCGCTCGTGATCTGATCTGAATCAAGAGATCCGAGGAGATTCCCGAGTCACAGTAAAGTTCCGGCGTATCTGAATGGTTTGCTAAGGAGTTCGGTATCGAGGAGATGACACGGTTCGAGACAGCGGTTGTGCGGATCTCTCCAGTGGAAAGCGACGGCCCAATATATATATATATATGTTAAAAAAGAATTTTAAAACGAGTTTAAAAAGGGTTTTAAACTAGAAGTGAATAAATTGATGTTGAATATAAAGGATGTCTACGGGATATGATCGATTCAAATCACGCAAAACAAAACTCTTAATATTGATCCTAGTAAATTTATAGAACTCGAGTCACGAATGTATGAATATGTCACGGTTGTGATCATAACCAACTATCTCTCACAATCATGACCAGTAGGTTTCCACTCTGGTCCTGGAAGGAAAAAGATGCAAGCATGCTTAATACTTGTCAACATTCACAGTTCACCCATAGGTAGGTTTCCACTCCTATGGTTGATCTGCTCTTCTCAAGCTAGATCTGGCCCTGGATGAATACTTTTGCAACACCAAGGACCAAGATCAGTCTCTAGTTTGCGACGGTAGATCCATGCTTTAAGTATAAGCTTAGAAGAAAAATTTCTAGAATTTGGTTTGGTTTATCTCACGAAGATCCCTACCGATTATATTCGGTTCCCTTCGATGGAGCCTTTAAACTCATACCTCATTATTCCAAAACGTGCATAAAGTAATTAAAAGAAATAAGTAGAGAAAAAAAGACAAGGAGATGAAGGAGAAGCATCTCGATTTCGAGATCCAAGCTCGGAGTAGAACATAAAGAGGGTTCAAGAGAAATCTCTATCTCCCTAAACTAAGAACTAAGAACATAAAAACATAAAAACCCTAGAAAACTAAATTTGGTGGCACCCAAAAGGGATTCTTCTGAGGCACACGAAAATAGGTCTGCTTAGATACATATTTATAGGTCTTCAACTCTGTCCAGTCATCCTTAGGGTTTTCTTTGAAGAGAAGACGAATTGAGCTTGAAACGGGGTCTTGGGCCTGCCTTTTAGTCAGTCCTGGTCGCGAGGCTTCTACCCGTGGTGAATGGGGGTTTGGCCGCGGCCAGAGACTCCTAACCGTGGCCAAGAGTGTGTTCTCTGCGGTCGTAGCCCTTGGACCCGCGGAGATTGGCTTGTGAGGTTGCTTCCTTCGCGAGACTGCAGAATATGTGCTTGCTTCTTTCGCGAGACTGCAGAATATGTCTTCAGTTCATCTAGGATATCCAGAGATCTAACCATTGAATTGTATCCAAACCAATTGCATTTAAAAGCTAGTTGTCTCCTTTATATTAGGTCCAATTTTGGGGATGGTCAGACGGTGAAAATATCTTCATCGGATGTGAAACTTCTGACGGCCTGAATTTATCCAAAATGATCTTTTGCTCCAAAATGCACTCCCTTTGCCTTAATTACCTGAAAAGAGTTTTGGAACTACAAATACTAGAATCCAATAATAAAAACACTTAAAAGAAATAAAAAACATTTGAAAAGCATTTAAAGTCGATCCATAAAAGTGGTCAAAATACGGTGTTATCAATGATCCATGGTTTGGAACTTCCGTGGAGAGGAATTGAAGAGTTGGTCGGAGTAATGACCGAAAAGTATAAGATGCTAAATCTCAAGGATCACAAGTATCTAGAAAGATAATATGATCCTTAAGATAGCAAAAAGAGTGATCCCCTTCATCGTTGGAAGAGACAAAAAATTTATAAGATGTTACCTGACCCTGGTTAGTATACCGCGTCGATCCTTGGATCGTAAGTTGGGCGGGTTGTTCCTCGATCCGTCTTGATTGGATCTGAATCTTGTACTTGCGTCACGGTTCTGACCTTCTCATCAACTTTCCTTGCCGTGTTTTGTCTGCTGCGAGACCGTTCCTTGGCGCGTCTCTTTTATCCCTAGTGTACGGGTCGGGTGACCGGTTCAGGCGCGGTATAGCCTTTGCTGAACCTCTGCTTTTCCCCTGGCTTCTGTGAACGGTCATTGTCATCTGACAGTGTAACAATGATGCATTAAATGCCAATATCGTGGGTTTTCAAGGACATGAGAAATTAAATCAGACTTAGGCATATTCCTATTGTCGAATAGAGGGAAATTTAAACAGTTCTTCTCGCTCATATGATTATTCATACCTGGTCCGGATCCCTCGATACTGGAACAGGGCTGTTGGGGTTGTTTCCATGGAAGACTCCTTTCTTCGGGTACCTGTGCGGGTCACACATCCTTATCGACCCTTCTTTGATTACCGAAATTAGACCTATGATATAGGGAATGTGACCTCTCCTCCTCCTAACCACTCAGTTTCCAACCTCCTTTTCTCTTATAGTGTAGCCTGCATTGTCAGATACGAGGAACCCGGGAACAGGTGGCCCATTGTGCTAGATCTCTCAGAATCCATATGGATTCGAGGTCTGGTGCTATATGCTTAGGTCATATTGAGTCGTAACCCCAATATGAATCCCAATTTGGTCCAGGAGAGCCGGCTGCAAAAAAACCATAGATGTCGCGTGCAAGCATGTGGTTCGTCCACGTAGGAAGGATCAAATTTATCCCCAATAATTTGTCCCCAATTCGCAGGTTAGCATAGCTAGCCCCTGATGTGGAAATTATACTTGCTGGAAACAAACGTTCCCCCCCCCTCGTTAGTCGTACCTGACTGGACATCCCGTATGAAGCGCGTAACGCATTTTAGATGAAGGATGCATTGCCTGAGTCACCTTTTTAACCTGAGGCGCATGATGTTTCGATGGAGGACACAGTGCCTGAGTCATCCGCTGTGGAAGAATGACCAGGGACCAGGAGACCAAATGAAGAACGCATTGCTTGAGTCAGACACCGTGCGTGAAATGACCTGGGACCATGGACCACGAAAGATGTGATGCCTGAGTCACCCACCGTGGACAAAGTGACATTGAGCCGTGGGCTCAAACCATGAAAGGCACAATACCTGGCCATTAGTCAGGTCCCAGAGGAGGTGCCACTCTGCCAGTCCAGTAATACTCTGTGGCTGATCCCTTAGAGATATCCAGTTCTCTAAGGGAGAGCTATCGTCCACGAAGCATACTGAAACTGGCAGACAGATCCGCAAAGGGAGCCAGTCCTAGGTTGCATGATGTAATTCCGTTGAGATTCCCAGTAGACAGTTCGACTGTCCATAGATCAGCATGCCCTCGGGTGGTCCGGTTAAAAGGTGTCATTCCGGAGACACGACATCAAGGAGTAGACTAACTCTCCACTGTCCTGCCTCGTCGGGGTAAACACTCCGAATGTCATAGCCAATTTATGTCATGAGAGAGTCGGAGAGGAGTATTCAATGGCGAGATAGCTGGGAAAGGACTTCTTCTTCTATTCTTTCATCAAACCATTTACATCCGCCATTCCTTATTTTTCCCCTTCGTTAGGGTTTTCGTCGCCTTCTTTTCTACATCTGGTTCATTTCTCCCATCTTGTCGTCGGGGTTCCACTCTGCTGACTCTTTTTCCTCGCCTCTCTGGAAATTTTCTCCTTTCCTCAGTGCGGCTTCTTAGGCTCGCTGCTATATCCTTAGGTTATATTAGGCCGTAAGGTGGGTTATTCATCCCATGTGGGTTGTACCTGCAAAAAATCCATGGACGCCATGTCCAAGCACACCGTTCGTCCACGTAGGAAGGATCGAATTTATCTCCAACTCAGTGTATCCACAAATACTTCTCACGAGGATCACTCTCTCTGTATTCCAAACTAACATTCATAATTTGTTGGTTTTATGGTGAGAGTGTTATCCCTTTGCAAAGTGAATGCATTCAAATCTGTCACATTTTGGATCAAGGAATGCACACTATTGGAAGACATGTTTTGTAGAATGGTTGCAGGATAATATCTCGAAATTACCAAGACAAACTCTTAACGAGACAAGGTTGGATATCAATTGGGATCAGATCAAGGGTAAATCAAAGTTAACATTTCTCAAAAATGACTTTAATACAGAATAATTGGTATAATTGTCGAATATCCAGACCAATCAACGAAGGCATTGAGTTTTGTAATGCGATGTGCATATTCCCATAAAGAGAAGATAGTCATGCATAACTTTCGCATCACAAGTTCGATCTCAAATTAGGAAAATAATAGATTTACTAAACTGTTAGCAAGTAAGGCTTCGCAAAAAAAAAAAAAACATTGTAAAATTCATTTTTTTTGTTTCTATTGACTTGAATATTGGCGCATATTTCTTTTTATGTACTAATTTGCTTTTGAAGTTTCTTTAATGACTTTGTAAACTAGTATTGATTTTAATAAAATTTGTTTAGTCGACAAAAAAAAAATCAAGTTCCACATTTGATTAAGTACGTAATTGGATTTATGCATTTTTCACATAATTTATATTATTAATTTTAAAATTATACCATATCATAATTATTTACTAACCATAGTTTTACTCAAGGAGTTCAACAAACGAGTCTTTTAGGTAAAACATTGCATCTTTTAATATTGAAACATTATATCTTTTTAAAATAAAGACACAATTACTTAGTAAAAAGGCACAACTTTTCATTAAGAATATATAATTTTCTACAAAATTATATATAACTAATAGCACAAAATTCTTAATAATTTAGAGATAGGTAAGCATTCTATTTTTTCAAGCATAGATTCACCTGTTAAAGGCAATACAGTGTCTGCTACAGTTACAAGTTTTTTAACACTGTTGACATAAGATCTATGGATTCACTATTGTTAAATGATGAAGGTTTTATTTATAAAATAATCCAATGATAAAATTTAGTTATTATGTATTGGCTTCTTTATTTTTTGAAATTTATTCATGTATGGTGTTTTTCAAACTTTGCTGATAATATTTAAACTATTATTATATTATCTTCCATTTAAATGTGTAAAAGTTATATATTTAAATTGATCTAATGTATTTTTTAAAATGTTTTGCTTGCAGGAAAGTATAAAATATCAATAAATACTGAAAATTTAATAGAATTATAAAGTTTTTCCAAATAATAATCTCTGATTAACAGGTTTTTACTCAAACTATATTATTTTTAAAAAAATACTTTTGGAATGTTAATTTATATATAATAATTAAAAAAATTATTTTTGTTTAGATGATGATAACATTGTCCCAAAAAAACATTTGGACAAAAAAGTCGGCTATACTTAGAAAAATTAGTTTTATCATAAAGATGCATGTGTAGCAATAAAAAAAAAAATCACTTTTGGCTATACATAACCAATTATATAAAATTTCTGTCATAATAAAGCATGTTTTACCAAACTATAATGGGCCTATAGATGCTTTTCAAAGGAGATAAACAACTAATAAATTTGGATATTAAAGTGGTAAATAAAAAAGAAGATAATTAATCAAACATAAAAGATGTATTTATTGTTTTTCTGAAAATGTATTTGTAAAATTTGATTATTAGAAGGAGATAAAGAATTGTATGAGGTAATGAAAGAAGCATTTCTTTAGGCTACACTAGTAGTTGTGTAATTTATTATATCTCTATGAAGTTACAAACCTATTAAGATGGAAAATTGGCCAATTCCTACCTTAACTATGCGGAAATGTTAAACTCAGACTTAAATTTACCATCCGTGCTAAAACATACTTGAACATCATTTCAATTTTAATCTCATACCTGATCTTTATATTTTGTGCGAAAATCTTCCAGAATGTAAACAGCGTTAAGTCTCCGTGAAATCAAGTCCACGTGGACTTATAAGAAGTCGATTGTTGTTTGTTCTGGACTCAACATCAAACACGATTCGTTCATGAAGAAGCTTTGTGTGTTTTCTGATACTATAATTTGGGGAAATCTCTTGGAAAAGCAAAGTCTTCTGATTATTTTCCAATGACGATTTTTTCTGGGATAATTTTGGTACTTAATATATTCGTTAAGCTACTAATTAATGCTGATAAAGTAATTTACAGATTTTCATGTTCTTCTGGCATCGTTTTGAGTTTTTAAGACGTCGTTTTTTGTTTTTTGTTTTTTTTGCAGATAAAATGGACTCTGTAATTTCGTGTGGAGTTAGTCTCGAGCATTGTCGTCTAATGGAGAGGTCTCTAGTTTCCTTTCGATATTCTTGGTCGACGAGGAAGAAGAGAACTCCAAAATCAGTTAAGTTAAAAGAGGGAGGCTCGAGGTCAAGTCCTGTAATATTGAAAGTCTTTGTTAGGAAACGAAAGCGTTCGAGAGCTGATAACGACGACTCAGCGGTTAAGCGTAGCCTGAAAAGAAGGAGAGCATGGAGAAAATAGAAAGCTGTGATGAAGTTGAAGCTGTTCCTAAGGAAACAGCATCTGTAAAAGAATAGCAAATTTCTGAAAATGATGATGATTTCATATTAGGAGATTATATTCGAAGCTTCACTATGAAAAAGAGAGAAGATAAGCGCAAAGAAGAACCAGAAGTGAAAAGTAGAAGCGAATCGTAGTTCTGAAATCACTGCTAAAAGGAAATACAGACGAAAGTGAAACTTGAAGAAGATATGGATTGGAAGAAGAGCTTAAACTGGTTTAATTCTAAGATCAAGGAAACATCACGAAGAAGGAGCAGCAGATTAGGTTGTGTAGCTAATGGAAGAAGTTCCAAAAGTCCAGAAAATATCACAGGTGTTAGTCGTTCTCGCTCACGTTCGCCAGCTTCAGTATCAGATTCCGTTCTGAGAAATGGGAGTTCTGATGACTGCACAAGCTTGAAAAATACTTCAAAGGTAACAAATCTTTCTATAAACTCCTTGAATCCGATCAACAACGAGGAGATATAAACATATTGTTGTACTAAAATTTTCTAAAATAATGTTTTGTCTTGGCAGAAATCTAAGGAACGCCATGCAATTTTCCATCAGTGCTTTAAAGCGGAAAGGATAACTCTTGTCATTTGCAGTGAATGTGAAGTGACAATGTATTGTCTTCAGTGTATAAGGAAATGGTTAGCATCTGACTCAACTGTAATATATTCCTTTTGTCTTGTCACAAAATACATTTCGATATCTTACTCTATCTATGGTTTGTTGCAAGTATCCAAATCTATCTGAGATGATATCGTTGATAAATGTCCTTTCTGCCGCAAAAATTGTAACTGCAGCAGATGCTTGCATTTGAATGGTTTCCACTTTGCAAAGGCGCTTCAATTGGTGATCGCTATAAAACGCGGTAGCAGTGGTGAACACTCTAGTCTCGCTCTCTCTCGTTTCGTCGGAGCATGAGCACCATGGATGGATCGGAGAGCAGGAAACCCACCGCTCTCTTCATGGCTTGAAGATGAAGACAGAGACGAGGCTCAGAGAAAGAAAACAAACGACATAGTTTAGATAATTATTTAGCCAAAAACTAAACGAGTTGTCAACGTGTCATCCACGTCTACTTGATTTCACAGACACTTAACGCTGTTAACACTCTCAGAGGTTTTTGCACAAAATGTAAAGATCAGGTATGAGATTCAAATTGAAATGATGTTCAAGTATGTTTTAGTACGGGTGGTAAATTTAGGTCTGAATTTAACATTTCCCCATAGTTAAACTATAAATTGGATAAAACTTTTATTGAAAATATGTTACTTGAGACATTGTTTCCTAACAAAAGAAGTTATTTGGATTTCAGGAGCAAATCTATAACAACCTCATGGCTTTTTTTTAATTGAGTTGGGACGATTTATAAGAAAAAGATGAAATAAGAAATTCAGTATTTGTGAACGTTAACAAAATATCCAGTCCTTAGAAAATATATGAATTTATAAAATCATGTTAAACTTTTTTTATGATCATTCATACATACTAAAACCTCTTGATATTGGAATAACTCAATAAATGCATCTTATGATGATCTATTTGCATAACTCATTTGCTTGTACTTTTCAGTTTATAATTATTGATACAACTGTGCATTTTTGTTATTAAATAGGTATATTTATGCTTATAATCGTTTATTTTAAAGAAAAAAGTTGAATTTCTTATTTCATGTGTGTTTTCAATTACAATACTAAATTATATTTGGTACCTAAATTCTAAGTCTCCAAAATGTATTATTAAGGTCACATAATTAAGAATTTGTTAAGCCAATATAATATGTCCAATGCTACATGATGTTATAAGACAAATTTAGTTTTCTAAAAAAAAATTTTGAATTAAAATGTATCAAAACTATTTCTAATAATTTAAAATCCAAATTATTTCCAAACGTTTTACAGATTATGACAAATTTAAATTTTTATCCTACAAAATTTTGCACTAGAATTTTTGTTTGTTTTGAGATTTTAACATTTCATATCATATAATATATTTAAAAACTTCTCATTGTAAAAGTATATTTATCAACGATTGAGTTCTATCGATAAAATTGATCTATATCAGTGTTTAACTTCTTCTCAATGTCAATTACATAGTTGTATTTTACATGAATGTATATGTTGAGTTATACATTTTTACCTTAACTGTAAACTATGAACTCAAATAAAAATGTGTGTAAATTGCTTTGTATGACTTCATTCATCTTTATATTTTTATATTTTTGAAAGTCATATCTTTTTATTTTTGTCTAATAGTAGTTATCTTTTCAAAAAATTGGATTTCATGTCTAAGTATCATCACATTTTGTTATACGTATATTAACTTATAAATATTCAAAACAGTTAAGAGTTTAATATACTTTATTTCCCCTGCAAATTCGCGGATGATCCATATTTTATATATATAAAGAGAGTTTTTCTCTCTTCTGTTATTGCCATCTCTGCTGCCACATGACAGATTTTTATCGGCAGCACCAGAAAAGAGAAAAACTTTAAATTACAGAATTTAGCATGGCAGCACCACATGCTAAATATATATATATATATATATATAGATTTAGTGAATAATTTGATCTATATATATAATAAATAGCATTAATATAAATTACAGAATTTTGTTTTAACACAAAAAATATCCATTGATATCCACTATTTTATTTTTAAAATTTTTAAAAATAATTTTATTAACTTATGTGGTAAATCCATACTATTATTTGTTTAGTCAAAAGTTTTGTGTTCTCAGAGTGATTCTACGTGTATTTTTATGCTGACATATCATGTATTATTTTTTTCATGAGTGGTGCTTTTTGTCGATTTTAGTTGGTTGTTCATCAATCCAACATGTCCGTTAAAGTGATGTGAAATTTTTTGTTATAATTAGATCATGAAAGCTCATTTTATTCTAATGTCTATCAACCCGTTTTAATGTAAACCATGTGGTTTTTTTATTATTGGTTTAACCGTCTTTCTGTGGGAAGAGAGTTGAGGTTACAGAGAACGAAAATAAACTCATCTATAAAAATAATATATATAAATAATAACTAATTCAGATTTAAAACTCAACATGATATCAAAGCTAACAAAAATATTGTTTACCTATGCTCCGATATAATAGTTTTGTGTCCACGCTTGCATGAAAGATAAAACCGACAAGAATGAGAGACCATTTCGACAAAGAGGGAGAGATTTCCGGATAAGGAGAATGATGAATTACAATAATCTATAAAATTAATGTGTACAAATAATGACTACTTTAGAGATGAAGCTAAACATGATATCAAAAACTACCAAAATTTTTGTTTAATTATCTACTCTCTGATATAAAAGTTTCGTGTCCACGCTTGCATAAAAGATAAGTATCGGTAATGAGAAATAATTTCCGTGAAACAGAGAGAAAATTCTGGAGAATGAAGAACTAAAATTATTATAAAACTTAATATATACATATAATGAAAAATTCAGAGATGAAACTAAGTATAATATCAAAGCTAGCAAAAAAAGATTGGTTAATTACATACGATCAGATAAAATGGTTTCATGTTCACGCTTATGAGACAGATAAGAATCAGCAAGGAGAGTCAATTCCTCTAAACAAGAAGAAATTTGAAGCTAAATAATGAATAAATGAAATAATATGTAAACTTAATTTAATACAAATAATGACTACTTTAGAGATGAAGTTTAATATGGTATCAAAACTACCAAAAAGATTATTTACCTACGCTATAATATTATCATTTCGTGTATGTGATTACACGAAAGATAATAACTAATAAAAAGAAAAAAAAATCCCACAAAATGGAAAAAGAATTTTGGCTAGCTATGGAGAATGAAGAATTAATGATAACATCAAAGAAAGAACTTAAGATTTTTAATTATAAATCCAAAAAAGAAGTCACAATAGAAGGCTATGAACGTTGTATAAAAGATGTTTTAAATATTTTTTAACTAATTTTTTTATCTTTTGTTTTTTTATCTTATTTTAATGATTTGTATAGTTTTGATACAACAATTAGTTTTTGTTTGTTTCTACAGATATATATTATTATTTTTAATATTTTTTTTGTTGATCATATGTCTTACATTGTTTTCATATTTATTTTTGATTTATTACTAGTAATAAATTTAATTATCTAATTAATGTGGCTATTTAAAGAAATGTTTCTGCCCGTGTGGACCAAACACCTAGTATAAATAAATCAAGGAACTCATTTCTCATTTCAAACTACGTTTTCCGTCATTTGTAAGAAATATAATTTTATTTGTATAATAAATGTTTAATTTATGTTAGAAGAAATTGAGTGTTTGGTGAACTAAAGCTGATGAGTAGTGGTGAAGAGTTTTATGCCTTTATGGTTTAAGCTTTAAATTGATCGATGGTCATTTATGAATTTCATAATGTTTTGGCTGAAATAAGAAACGCCATAGTAACCATTTGCTATCTTAGGTAACCGGATACTCATTCCTATACACTTATCACTCCACAAAACTTTGGATAAGTAGATTAAGTTGCGGATCAAGCCTGCCTTAAAAATAAATCTCTTTTTGATTTTCTGACTTCTCCGATTAATATCGTGCTTTTTGTCATTTTGGGAGGAGAGTATTTTATTAAACAAGTACGGCTCTGAAAAGATTTTCAAATTTTTAGAAACCAATTTGAAATTAATGGTCCCATAAACTCTAAAATCGGTTCTACTATTGAAAGATCTTTTACCTGCATATCAAGTATTTTTAACAGTATTTCATTTGCTCAAAATTGTGTTTGTTACTTAGGAGTCGTCTCACTTTCCATGAGAAATCCAATAGGTCATGTCTGCTTGCTATGCTATAGGCTGCATCACATTATAAGAGATATCTAATACTCTTTTTTTCAGAATTATTTGATGTTTTATGAGTTTTTTTTGTTTAGAATTATTTGATATTCTCACTTTTCAATATAAAATTTAATGAATTTTTATTGTTTTTACCTTTTATATTCTACAGATTGTCTTCTTATTAGCTGAACTATTTAAATAAATTATAAATAATATTTTTAGTGCAGAAAAAATAAAAATTAAATAAATTATTAATCTGTGTGCAAAATTTTTTTAAACATTATTAAGGGAAAAACTCTGATCTTATTATTTCCATAAGCAGTGTATATATACATTACATAACTAATGTATCAGAAACCCTAATGGACCATGAGACATTAACCTGATGGTTAATGGGCCGGTTACTAGAAGTCCATTTGTTTATAACACTCCCCCTTGGACAAGGTAACCGTGCCTGTCACAAAACCGGGATCTCTATAATGCGCTGGGGAACGTTGCCTCATTAAAACCTTACCAGGAAAACCCAGTGGGAAAAACCATGGTGAAGGAAAAAGAGTACAATACGCATTACTCCCCCTGGTTTAGGCATCACTGTAGATCTCTAAGTCTACGCATTCCTATCTGATGAATGAGCTTCCGGAGTGTAGAAGTCGGTAATGATTTAGTGAATAGATCGGCTGAATTTTCGCTTGATCGGACTTGCTGAACCTTGACCTGACCATCCTTCTGCAGCTCATGAGTGAAGAAGAATTTGGGCAGAATATGCTTCGTCCGGTCACCTTTGATGTAGCCGTCCTTGAGTTGAGCGATACAAGCTGCATTGTCTTCATACATCACCGTAGGCTCCTTATCTTCGTCCATACCACAATCTGATCGGATATGCTGAGTCATGGACCGCAACCAAACACACTCTCTACTAGCTTCGTGGATGGCCAAGATTTCCGCATGGTTGGATGAGGTAGCGGCAATAGTCTGCTTCATGGATCTCCAAGATATGGCTGTTCCTCCATGCGTGAAAACATAACCGGTTTGAGACCGGGCACAGTGCGGATCTGACAAATATCCTGCATCAGCAAAACCAACTAGACCATCCTTGTTATGGTTAGAATAAAATAATCCCAAGTCCTTAGTACCTTGAAGGTATCTAAGGATGTGCTTAATACCGTTCCAGTGCCTTTGAGTTGGACACGAACTAAAGCGAGCTAAGAGGCTCATGGCAAAGCAGATGTCTGGTCTAGTGTGACTAGCCAAGTACATTAATGCTCCTATGGCACTGAGGTATGGCATTTCAGGACCGAGGATTTCTTCATCGTCCTTCTTTGGACCGAATGGATCACTATCCAATCCAAGGCTCCTCACAACCATTGGGCTGGTCAATGGGTGGGCCTGGTCCATATTGAATCTCTTGAGTACCTTTTCAGTGTATGCCAATTGATGCACAAGGATTCCGTCATTGACGTACTCAAGTTGTAATCCCAAACAGAATTTAGTTTTGCCTAAGTCTTTCATTTCAAACTCTGCTTTTAAGCATTCAACTGTTTGGGCGATTTCACCAGATGTTCCGAGGATGTTCAAGTCATCCACGTATACTGCTATGATTACAAATCCTTTGTTTTGATATTTTCTGATGAAGATGCATGGACTGATCGGATCGTTTTCGTAGCCTTCTCTGATGAGATATTCGCTTAACCGGTTATACCACATACGTCCGCTTTGTTTCAGTCCATATAAGGATTTTTTCAGCCTAATGCAGTGTTTATCACGAGATGCATGCTTATCTTTGAGCTCAATACCATCTGGTAATCTCATATAGATTTCACTGTCCAGTGGTCCATAAAGATATGCGGTTACAACATCCATTAACCGCAAATCTAAGTTTTCTCTTATGGCCAGACTTATGAGGAATCGAAATGTAGTTGCATCCACCACTGGAGAATAAGTCTCCTCATAATCGATTCCGGGTCTCTGTGAGAATCCTTGTGCTACAAGGCGTGCCTTGTATCTAACGACTTCGCCGAGTTCGTTTCTTTTACGCACAAAGACCCATTTGTTTCCCACTGGTTTAACATCGAATGGTGTCCTTAAGATCGGACCAAACACATTCCGTTTCTTTAAACTATTCAACTCCACGTTTATGGCTTCTTTCCATTTCAGCCAATCTGATCTACGAGTGCACTCAATTATAGACGTGGGTTCTAGATCCTCTTGCGTGTGCACAATCTCAAGTGCTACCTTGTATGCAAAAGTTTCATTGATGTCGACATCTTTTCTGTTCCATAGAGAACCGAATATGATATAATTGATTGAGATCTCATTATTATCAATCCCTTCAGAACCTTGAGTTTTGGCGTCCCAAACCTCTTGAGATGGTTCGATAGGGTAAGTATCAGCTGAGGCTGTATCCGTGTTCTCTTGAATCCCGGTTTCAATCATTGCACCTTTCTTTGATTTCCGGGGATTCTTATCTTTGGAACCTGGTGGTCTGCCACGTTTCTTACGTGCGTCAGACTCTGTAGCAACTTGACTTTTCCCTGAGGGGACATCTATTCGTACTGGTGCATTACAAGCTGGTATGTACGATTTGGTAACTTTGTTCGGGTCAGCAAAGGAATCTGGCAATTGATTAGCTAGCTTTTGTAAATGTATAATTCTTTGGACCTCTGAATCACATTCTAGAGTCCGAGGATCTTGCCATTGTGTGGATGTTTGATTCCATGAAAGTTCTTTTACCAGCTTGTCTGTCTCACCACCTAATCTAGGATATACCGATTCATCAAATCGACAATCTGCATATCTGGCTTTAAACAGATCTCCTGTAGTTGGCTCGAGATATTTTATGATGGTGGGAGAATCAAAACCAACATATATTCCCATCCTCCTTTGAGGTCCCATTTTAGTCCTCTGTGGTGGTGCAATGGGTACATAGACTGAACACCCAAATGTTTTAATATGGGAGACGTCTGGCTCATGACCCGTTAGCAATTGGGATGGTGAATATTTATGCTCACTAGATGGTCGTATGCCTATTAGTTCAGCGGCATGTAAGACTGCGTGTCCCCAAGCTGAGACCGGGAGTTGTGACCTCATGAGTAATGGTCTAGCAACCCATTGAATTCGTTTAATGAAGGATTCAGCTAATCCATTTTGTGTATGGACATGTGGAACGGGATGTTCAACACTTACCCCCATGGACATACAATATTCATTAAACGCTTGGGAAGTGAATTCACCAGCATTATTAAGACGTATAGTCTTTAATGGGAAGTCTGGAAAATGGGCTCGTAATCTGATGATTTGGGCCAATAACCTAGCAAAAGCCTGGTTCCTAGAAGAGAGCAGACAGACATGCGACCAGCGGGTCGATGCATCAATGAGGACCATGAAATATTTGAATGTCCCACAAGGTGGGTGAATTGGTCCACATATGTCTCCTTGGATTCTTTCCAGAAAGTTCAAGGTCTCTTTAGACACTTTGACTGGTGAAGGTCGGGTAATCAGTTTCCCTTGTGAGCAAGCTGTGCACTTGAGGTGCTGAGGGAAAATACCATTTGGTTTAAGGCTGTGCCCTTTAGAATTCTGGACTAATTTACGCATCATGTTCGCACCGGGATGACCCAGGCGATCATGCCAAATAGTGTAATCTAAAAACCGTGCTTTGATAGCAGCATTAGCCTCAACCATACTGACTTTAGCATGGTAAATGCCAGTAGATACGGCGGGTATAGTTTCAAAAACTTGTTTATGGCCATTTATCATTTTAGTGATAATTAAAAACTCTTTGTTCCCTTCATCCTGAGTTTCGATATGGAAACCATTCAATCTTATGTCTTTGAAACTCAATAGGTTTCTCTTAGAACTGGGTGAGTATAAGGCATCAGAGATGTCTAGATATGTGCCATTTGATAACAGCACATTAGCTTGGCCATGGCCCTCTATTAGGCTCGAACTACCCGCTATAGTGCTAATGTTTGCGGTTTTGATTACTAAATTTATGAAGTAATTCTTGTCTTTTAGAATGGTGTGGCTCGATCCACTATCCACAATGATATCCATATTGTCTTGCATATCTTCATTAAACAAGAATTATAATTCAATAACATGCAAAAATGAGATGTAAATAAAACATTACTCCATAAATTAAAATGTAAAAGCAAAAGGTCTTAAAAATCCAAAGTAAAGACAATAAATCCCAAAAACAAAAGATAAAAGTTTAAGGAGTAATGAAAAACAAATTCAGATTTTTGAGATCAATCAAGAAGGTCGGAGAGCTCATAATCCATGCCATCAATCTTATCATCCTTTGAGTCATCTTCATTGACTTGATGAACCAGGTTAGCCTCATGATTATCTTTCCCATACTTCTGGTAGAGCTCAGCAAGATATTTGGGAGTACGGCAGTTCTTGACCCAATGATTAGTCATTCCGCATCTTGAGCAAGGAGTTGGTCTAGATGAACTGCCTCTTTGGGTCGGTTTGTTGATACCACGACCCTTACCCCGACCAAAACTGAGGTTAGGTCGGTTATCTTGGTTCGGTCTACCGCGTCCTCTGCCGCGCAGTCCATGTCCATTTCCACGTCCACGTCCACGATCTGAGGATCTGTTACGTTGGACGAAGTTGGACTCTTTTCTGGTTCCTTCTGGCAATGGGGCTGATCCTGGAGGCCGCATGGCACTGTTCCTCAACAGAAGCTGATTGTTCTTCTCAGCAAGCAGTAAGCAAGATATCAAATCCTCATAGGTGTTATGATTCATGGCACGGTATTGTTGTTGGAGAACAACATTGGGAGTGCCAAAAGTAGAGAATGTTTTCTCTAGCATATCCTTATCAGTGACCTCCTCGCCACATAGGTTCTTCCAGTCGAACTTGGCTTGGGGCAGTATGACCGTTTTCTGATGGTCATATCGCTTTTTCAGTGCCACCCAAAGTTCGAGTGGATCCTCAAGAGTGAGGTATTGTTGCTTGAGAGACTCAGCGAGGTGATGGCAGATAATAAATATCGCCGAGTACCGTTCTGTTTGAGTCGCGGTGTTGGGATCTTTGATGCATTCACCCAGACTTTTTGAGTTGAGGTAGATCTTGGTGTCAAGGGCCCATTTGAGGTAGTTATCTCCAGAGACAGTGAGTGCCTCATATTCGACCTTCTGAATGTTTGACATCTGAAACATATAATAATTTATGTTAAATAATCAATAGTATAAGACTATGGTCATTGGAATAAGGGATTTAAGGTATTCTTGGGAAAACTTTCCATTTCAGGAAACTTGCTATTTTAGAAAACTTGCTATATAAGGGAACTCTAAAATCGAACCTTAGGGTTTATAACCTAGCCGGTTTACTAGGGTTTCCAAATTTAGCTCTAATAGATAAACGTTGGTTTATCTCTTAACCATTTTTTTAAAAAATCTAGAGATTGATTTTGGAAACTAATTTGAAATTAACCGATTAAGCTTAAACCGATCGGATTGATCGATTAAACAATAAAACCGGTTAAATTAGATTTAATTTTGGAAACCGGTTATTAGGGTTATTAATCGGTTAAGGGATTAAACTAAACGGATTTGGTAGGGTTTAATTTTTATTAGGAAAAACCGATCGGTTTAAACTTAAACCCTATCGATTTAGGATTAGAATTTATCGGTTTATAAACGGTTTAGGTGGATCGATCGGTATAGGGTTTTATCGGAGGTGCACCGATCGGTTTAGGATTTGAACAAAGCATTAGGGTTTAGGTTTTATATAATAAAGCCAATTAGGAAAAATAAAACCAATTAGGGTTTTGACAAGAAGAAAGAGGATCTGGTTATGGTTTTAAAAACGAAAAAGACGATGAAGAATCATGAAAAGAACCGATCCATATTAGGGTTTTCAAAAAAAAAAAAAACCAAAACTTTGATTAGGATCTATAGTTTTAGATAATACCTTTTCGCCAAATGGATTTCTGACCGGCTTATGATCTGGGAGCTAAAGACCACCGATATCTACTGGAAACTCCTGAGAATGATGGCCAGAAGGGAGGACGAACAGCTGCTACAATGGAGGAACCACCGCTTGGAAAGAATCACCCGCTAAGGTGGGACAGCGCCGATTGTTTTGAGTCGTGAGGGCGCGTCTGGTGTCGGATTGAGGAGCGGTTTTCACCACTAGATTTTTCTCTTCCAAGGCTTCAAAATGATATGTAGATCGCCTTCTAACTCCTTGTATTTTGAGAGATATGATCGTTTGAAGTTGAGCTTCGTGCTGATAACGTATTAAGGGAAAAACTTTGATCTTATTATTTCCATAAACATTGTATATATACATTACATAACTAATGTATCAGAAACCCTAATGGACCATGAGACATTAACCTGATGGTTAATGGGCCGGTTACTAGAAGTCCATTTATTTATAACAAACATCAAATAGTTTTGAATAGAAGTATTTGTTTTTCTGTAGACTGTATTATTTTTTTAAATATTTTAGAGTCTCCGATTCGTATCCATTTTTAAACAATACTAATACCATAAAATCTGAAATCTCTTATGACCAAACCAAATATTTGAGATTTCAAAAAATAGAAAAACAGTAACACGCGCTAAAAGTTACTTATTGTATAACCCTAAATCTTAACATAGTTTTAAAATCTACTAGATTCCATTGTCCAAAATTCCTGCAAAACCCAGTAATTGTGTATCTTCAGTATAAACTCATTACACCAAAAGTCTTGTGTGGGGTCATTGAAATTAGGAAAAAAGCAAATTTGTGTTTCATTGTCTTTCTTTCTCTCTCCTCTGCTTCTTCACCACTGCAAGTCTGCAACTCTCTCTCTCGCTCTCGCCTCTCAAGGTTGCGTCACAGTAGTAGTGAATGGCTCTTCTTCTCTTATTATGTTGCTTCTTTACCGCTCTTTCTCTTGCTCATGGAGCTTCAACTATTTACATTCCTCCTACTCAGCCTCCCACAGGTTTGTCTTTGTGTTTCTTTCTTACTTCCTTTCTCTTACTTTCCTGTACTCTCTTTCAACTTGTTTCTCGAGAAAGGCTTCTCTTTTCCGGGAAAGTAAAGAGGACTACTCACATTTTTATATTTTCTCTTCTTCTACATTTTTCTGTTTGTTATTCAATGACAATGCCAGAACTCTACTTTGCTCCCCAAAAAAATCACAACTTTGCGGAATCCTTCAAAGATTTCCAACTGATTCACAATGGGTTTTGCATATAATCTGGAAAAGTTATCAAAAGTCCAATTTTTTCTCTGCAGATTCTACTTGAACCTTAACATTATCTTAATGCAATTCTAGGGTTGAGGAGAAAAATGAAAAAGTTTGAGCATTTAGTACAATTTTCTGTTCGTTTCCTTCTCAATTTCAATCTGATTATCTGTTTCAGCTTCTGAGAATATCGGGTTTGAAAATCCTGCAATGAGATTTATAGTGGCCGAAGCGCCATTAAACGGACCTTTTTACAATAACCCTCAAGTGACTGAAGATACTTCAGTAGCTTTAGCTGCTCAAAGAACATTCAGAAAAGATCCTCTAAATGGTTTCCAGAAATATACTGGAGGATGGAATATCAGCAATCACCATTACTGGGCTGTAAGATCTCTCCACTTTAGTCTGCCTCTTGACTCTATCTATGCCCATCTTTTAGATGTTCTGGTGATTTTGATATATTTTGTGTTTTGAAATTTGCAGTCTGTGAGCTATACAGCTGTTCCTCTCTTTGTTGTTGCTGCTGTTTGGTTTCTTGGGTTTGGTATCTGTTTATTGGTTATCTGTATCTGTCACATATGCCATAGAAGCAAATCTATTGGATACTCAAAAGTTGCTTATGTTGTCTCCCTCATTTTCCTCCTCTTCTTCACTCTTATGGCAATGTGAGTAAGAGAAGAAAACACCTACTTTGCTCAATCCACGTTTATGATTTGGCTTGTTTCTTCATTGAACGTTTTTATGTAGCATTTGACTTGTTCTTATCGCAGAATCGGATGTCTTCTGCTATACTCCGGTCAGGTCAGGTACAACAAAAGCACTACAGAGACATTAGAGTACGTCATGAGCCAAGCCGATAGTACAGTTTCACAGCTTAGAGCTATTTCGGATTATCTTGCTTCAGCAAAGCAGATTGCAGTTCTTCAGGTCTCTTTACCTGCAAATGTCCAAACTGAAATCGATCAAATTGGAGCGAAGCTGGATTCTTCTGTAGCCACGATCACTGAGAAAACCACTAATAGCTCCAATGACATTAGACATTTCCTTGATTCCGTGTAACAACAACTCCTAACACTCTCTCTGTTACAGAGTCACGATTTTTGAACAGCGTAACGGGACTTTGTTGTCTTTGCAGGAAGGTGGCGCTTATTGTAGTTTCAATCGTCATGCTTGTCTTGATATTTCTTGGTCTTGGTAAGTCTGCAAATCTGAATCGTTTGTACTGTTTTCAACCTTTGTAATGCTCTTGGAAATGAACTTATGTTTGTATAGCCTGCAAGTTCAACATCTTTCACTACACATGATTCTTTAGTTTCAACTACTGTGTTAACTCTATTGATCTTTTCTAATTCATATCTTCTATTGCAGTTTCTTCAATCTTCGGGATGCAGGTCATCGTTTACACGTGAGTGAAACCCTTAAATGTTGTCCCTGCGATTTTCATGAGTAAAAATTACCTGAATCCTCTTCCTTTTGTGCAGCCTTGTGATTCTTGGTTGGATTTTGGTGACTGGTACATTCATCTTGAGCGGAATATTCCTTCTGCTACACAAGTATGTCTCAAGATTCTCCTCCATTAACTTCCGCTTCTTCTTCTTTGTTAGTTCAAAACCTTATTGTGTTTGTTTGAGCATCAGTGCAACTGCAGACACATGTGTAGCAATGAGTGAATGGGTAGAGAGACCCTCAAGCAACACGGCTCTTGACGAGATCTTGCCTTGTACAGACAATGCCACAGCTCAGGAAACTTTGATGCGTGGCAGAGAGGTGACGGGTCAGCTCGTGGATCTCATCAACACAGTCATCACTAATGTCTCCAACATCAACTTCTCTCCAGTCTTTGTCCCAATGTACTACAACCAGTCTGGACCGTTGCTTCCATTGCTCTGCAATCCCTTTAACCATGACCTCACCGATCGTCCTTGCTCACCTGGTGAGCTCGATTTGAACAATGCTACTCAAGTAAAGTCCCTCTGTCTATTCGTTTAGCATTCATATACTGTTGAAACTGTTTTAGTCAAAAGGATGGCAGTAAAAATCAAATTAAACCAAACTCTAACAGGCATGGAGCACTTTCGTGTGCCAAGTGAACCCAAACGGGACTTGCTTAACAACTGGGAGGCTCACACCGGCATTGTACGGTCAGATGGCATCATGTGTGAACATAAGCACCGGGTTGATCAGAGACGCACCATTCCTGGTCCAGCTTCAGGATTGCTCATACGCAAAGCAGACCTTTAGAGACATAACCAATGATCATTGTCCAGGACTCACGCGTTATGGCTATTGGGTCTATGTGGGTCTGGCGATATTATCAACGGCTGTGATGCTCTCACTTATGTTCTGGATCATCTACAGTAGAGAGAGACGGCACCGGAAGCAAGCTTTGCCAGAATATTCAGAAAGTAAAGAGATTGTAAGAGTTAACTTTTGATGTATCTCTTGTTAACAGTCTTTGTAGATTATGAGCAGTGTGTTATAAGTCCCAAGACACTTAATTTGTGATTCCCATGTATGAACGTATCTTGTGAGAGAAATGCAGAAATTAGATATTAGTCAAAGGAGGAGGGTCTTGTAGTTTGTGCTTTTCTTATTACAGAAGATTGTAAACACGAAACCTTTGGTTTTCTAAGGTTCTTTGCATTGGTGAACAATTTTAGATTAAATTTTTCGACCCAAAGACCTTGAAACCGAAATGTAGAAACCGAATGCGACTTTCTTTAGTTCAACTTTCCAACCTGGCTGCAGCAGATGCATAGCTGACACTGCTGTCTCGCATTGTCTGGCACTGGCTCGATTGCTCGTACCGCAGGAAATTGATCTTAATCTTGCTTGAGGAATGTTTTAGCATCTGAAAAGGAATCACAAACATAAACAGAAACAATAAGCTTTGAGAGAACCTAATTGACCACTAGATTCACCTTTATTATCCATCCGATCCATTATACTGGTTGGATCTAAAGCAAAGTATCATCAAGATGCTTTGACGCTATTTTTGATGAATTAGTCTGACCAGAGCAAGGAAACAAAGTAGGAGCATTAATGCTTACATGGAGAAAAATACTAATCGGGTGGCGCCCACAAATGGTGTTGTCAAACTCCAGAAGGTACTTCTTGAAGGCATCTGGATCTCCTGTCTCTATTATATCCATTCCCTTCTTGTCTAGTGCCTCAATGGATTTGTGTATGGGACCATGATTGTTGTCATAATGCATGTAATTGAACCTATAACCAAAAACATATGAACACAATCATAGGAAGCTAGGAAAGTGCAGCAGAAAATTTGGTTATGCAGCAGAAGCAAAGAGACAAAGAGAAAGATAAGCCAATGTCGATCAAAAGTAAACTCTCATCAGTGATCAGACTCAACAAGACGGAAAAGGAGGGAATGAGAGAACATAGATGAAGTGAACTAAGACAAACCTTGAGCCCCAGTGGCAAAAGTCAGATGACACTGAGAAAAAATTCTTGGGATCATCCACATATTTGGCTAGCAATTCACCGTACATGGCTTCATTTTCTGCACTTACTGCTCCAACCAAGATGGGTACAACTTTCACATTGTGCCTGTTCAAACATTAATATGGACCTGTCTCAGCAAAATTCCGCAACGCTATTTAATATAGTTGTTCCAAACCATTAACATTACCCTTCAAATACTTTAGCCAAATACGGCAAGTGCATCTCCATGCTGTGCTCAGCTTCATCGACCCTGAGATCCATCATTCCAAATTTCCCCATAGCTCTTATCTCCTTAATCACTGGTGAATATATAAGAAAACATAATTACTCATCAAGTGAAAAATCTATCTCTGGAAAGAGAAACTACCCAAACTTACTCTCCACATCAACAGGTAGATCACCAATGGGGGTTTTGTAAACCGTTGCAGTCGAAAGTGCACATTTTGGAGTATAATAGTGGTGAGATGGACCAAGAAGAAATATCCGGGAACTGAAACGAGACGTTCCAAAGCATCACAGTGAATCCATTTTATCCAAAGCACAAGGCGTTAGAAGCAAAACCCAAAATCAATCGAGCTTACTTACATGTTGGTGGGATCTATGTTTGCAAAGGCATAGGCAGCTGCACGACCAGAGTATGAATAACCTGCGTGCCTGGATTCGTTATAAAGTTAGACACTTTGATATACTTTTATGGAGCAAAAAATTAGAGACGCAAACACACAACTTACGGGGCAATTACACCTCGTACGTCAGGCGATTTGGTCAAATTAGTAGCTTTTAGCCAATCTTCGAGATCCGATGACAACTTTGTAGCTGACAGAAAAAACATAAAACAGCTAATGATTCTCCACAAATCGAGAGAGATTAAGAAAAATAAATAAAGTGGTCAAAGCTCACTGCTTTAATTCTTTTTGTTTTCACAAACAATTTCACTATTCATCAAGAAGAATCAAATCGTAAAACCCAGATACTAAACATCCGATCAAATTCAAGTCCAATTAGCAAACGGATTTCAGTTACCACAAAATCAAAACTTTAAACTTCATCAGTGATCAACAAACGAGGAATAGTCAATATAAAAACATGAAACCCAAAATTAAACATTTCTAACACCAAAACAAGAAACTTTGAGCATGAAAGTAAGAAATTTGAAGGAGGTGAGAAAAAGTCAGTAACTCACGATTGTCGGTATACCAAGAGCCTGCATGCGATGCTTGCCTCACTTTCTCCATTCTCGCAAAGAAATTGAAGGATCGTGATCGCAGATTAAAAAAAAAAAAAATCCCAAAAATTTTATAGAATGAAATTCAGAGAAGATTCTCTCTTTTGTTTTACTTTCTCTAGTTTTCTTCGCTAACTCGGGGAAGAAAGGCAGAACAGGAATGTGTGCCGTTTTTTTATTTGTTCCCTAAAACCCTCGCGCCGTTTTTTTATTTATTTTAAAAACGAAAATAGTTGGTGATTATTATTATTTTTTCCTTAAAACAAACAAGAGTTTCAAGTTACAAGGTGTCATTCCATAATATTACACTCCCTGATACCCTAGTTCTTGCAATCTTAGCAAACCGATCAGAAGCTGAATTTACATTACGAGGCACTCTTAAAAAACTGAATCCAACACTCATAGACACAACACACAAGGTCTTTTATATCTTTTGAATATATGTTGATAGCAAGGAGTGGTCAGAGTTGTTGCAGGCTTGGATTTTTTGTGACTTGTGAAGAGCCTTATACAGATTCACTGCATCACCACAAAATGTAACGTGATCATATCCTAGGTGCTTCACATGAAGGATTGCAGTCCATAAAGCTATTGCTTCAGTCTCAATTGGACTGCCTGTGGGATGTATGGCTTCCATACCTTTAACGACCAAATGCTTTATCTTGTTAAATAGAACCCAACCAATACCTGCATTCTGGTTTGGAGCAATCCAAGAACCATCAACAAAGCAACAATAATTTGAAGACTTAGAGATGGCTTCCTCAAATGTCCTAACAAGGGTTAACAAATCATTATTGTGGCTTTGATTCTGAGAATTGGGACTATTCGGATGTTGGTTCAAGCTTAATATTTATTTCCACATTTGAAAGTCTACAAAAGTCTTAATTATTTATAAGATCTGGAATTGAACGCTGGCTATTCTTGGAAAATGAGTTCATTTCTCATCTTCCAGATATGTCAACCAAAGAAAGGGAATAACATACTTCTTTACTTTGATAAGGATTGAGACTCTGAATTTTGAGTCAGCGAAGAACCTGATATAATAGCGATCGGAGCATGGTCCCAAATTTCTCTGAAGCACCCGGCATCAGAATATCATGTGGTTAACAGTTTCAGGTGCTTCACCACATCGTTGACAAGTATCACTCAATAGCTTCCTTCTCTTCAAACTAGCTCCAGTTGGAAGAGTATTATGGAGAACTTTCCACCAGAAATAGTTGGTGATTTAAGTTATTTTTTTTATAAATGTAAATATTATTCCAAAAATAAAAACGTTCAAGTCATACAGATTGCATAAAAAGTCTTAGAACTTGGTCTCATGACTGCTGAGCTGACCGACCTCAACTTTCGAGGAAACACATAGACATGATGGAATAAATGCGAAGAGAGCCCTGTGGCTAAAAAGCTTGACCGAGTTCTAATCAACCCTTCCTGGTTTGCAACTTTTCCATCTTCTTATGCGGTTTTCGGCGAACCAGATTTCTCCGACCACGCCTCATGTGAGGTAATGTTGGAGCTTGTCGGTGATAAGCAAAAGAGACCTTTTAAGTTCTTTAATTATCTGCTTCAGAACCAGGAGTTTCTTCCGGTGGTTTGCCTTCATTGGTTTTCACTCAATACCACAGGATCTGCAATGTACAGAGTGTCGAGAAAGCTCAAGACCTTGAAATCCATTATCAGAGCTTTCAGCAGAAACAACTATTCGAACCTAGAGAAGAGGGTTCAAGAGGCGCATGAGAGGCTCATTCAGTGTCAGAACAGAACACTCTCTTCTCCCTCTCATCTAAATGCTGTCGCAGAGCTGGAAGCTCATTGTAAATGGAGAATTCTGTTGAAAGCTGAGGAGTCTTTTTTCCTTCAAAAATCAAGGATCCTCTGGCTTCAAGATGGTGATGGAAACACTAGATAGTTTCATCGTATGGCAACATCAAGAATGGCCATCAACCAAATACACTTTCTCTTGGACTCTGATGGCAGCCGCATTGAGTCTCAGACCGGTATGATTTATCATTGCGTTGACTATTTCTCCAAGTTGTTGGGCAGTGAGGTCGATCCGCCTATGCTCTTGCAGGAAGACATGGATCTGCTCCTTCCTTTCAGATGTTCTCGTAACCAGCAAATAGACTTGTCAAAAAGCTTCTCCAGAGAGAATATTAAAGCTTCTTTCTTCGATCTCCCAAAGAACAAGACTAGCGGTCCAGACGGGTACTCTGCAGAGTTCTTCACAGGTTGTTGGTCAGTCGTTGGGCCCGAGGTTTGTGATTCCATTGAGGAATTCTTCAGCTCCGGAAAGCTACTCAGGCAATGGAATGCCACAACGCTAGTTCTGATTCCTAAGATCCCTGACGCGTCTTCGCGGATTTTCAACCGATATCTTGTCTCAACACCTGTTACAAGGTCATCTCCAAGTTATTGGCCTCCCGTCTCCAAGGGCTGTTGAATACGATCATTTCTCCGGCTCGGTCTAGTTTCCTTCCAGGTCGTCTGCTAGCTGAGAACGTTCTTCTTGCTACCGAGATTGTGCACGGTTATAACTCCCATTGACTCCAGAGGTATGCTCAAGGTTGACTTGCGCAAAGCATTCGATTCTGTGCGCTGAGACTTCGTTCTCTCTGATCTTCGTGCTTTCGATATCCCTGCTGTTTTCGTGAACTGGATAAGCGAATGTATCACCACTCCCTCCTTCAGTATCTCAGTTAATGGCTTGTCCGGAGGTTTCTTCTCAAGTACTAAAGGCCTAAGGCAAGGGAATCCTCTATCCCCTTACCTCTTTGTCTTAGCTATGGAAGTGTTCTCCTCGCTCCTGAAATCTAGATTCAACGCAGGGTATATTCACTACCATCCAAATACCACTGGGCTGAGTATATCGCATCTGATGTTTGCAGACGATGTTATGATTTTTTTCGATGGTGGTAGCTCCTCCTTTCACAGCATAAGAGAAACTCTGGATGATTTTGCATCTTGGTTGAGGTTTCACATGAACTGTCAGAAGACTCAGCTTTTCACTGCCGGCGTGAATGACATTGAAGCAAGTGCTATGCAGAGATTTGGTTTCCAGTTAGGCTCTCTTCCAATCCGGTATTTGGGTCTGCCGCTAATGCACAGGAAGTTGAGAATCTCTGAGTATGAGCCACTATTGGAAAAGATTAGGCAGCGCTTCAGATGTTGGTCAGTCAAGTTGCTCTCATATGCCGGCAGAACTCAGCTCATCAGCTCGGTTATTTCAGGTACTGTGAATTTTTGGATATCCACATTCATCCTCCCTAAAGGCTGTATCAAAAAGATAGAAAATCTTTGCTCTAAGTTCTTATGGTCAGAGAGAATTTAATCTGGTAAAGGTGCTAAAGTAGCATGGGCTAAGGTGTGTCTGCCGAAAACTGAGGGAGGTCTTGGGCTTAGGAGATTCTCTGACTGGAACAGACCTCTTTGCTTGCGTTTCATTTGGTTGGGAGTGCTTCTTTGTGGGTGGTATGGCATATTGCAAAACATCAGTTTTTGGGCAATTCAGAGCTCTCAATCGGATTCATGGACTTGGCGATCACTTCTTAGCCTTCGTCCTCTAGCTGGGAGATTTCTAAGGACAGTCGTCGGTAATGGACTGAGCACCAGTTTCTGGTGGGACCATTAGACCCCTCTCGGTCCTCTTATTAACCTCTTCGGACCTTTTGGTCCTCGGAATCTCAGAATAGCAATTGATGCTAAAGTTAGTGAGGCTTGTAATGCTTCTGGGTGGAGATTACCTAACGCGAGATCAGACGAGCAGCTTAGTCTCCACGCCCATCTTACAACGGTTTGCATCCCATCTCTATCTGCTCCTGCTGATTACCATTGTTGGGTTCTTAATGGAATTAGAAGTAGATCTTTCTCTTCTGCAAAAACTTGGATGAGGTTAAACCAAGGGATGCCCCTAAGCCCTGGGCTAATCTTATCTGGTTCAAGAGGTGGGTCCCTAAGCACGCGTTTCACATGTGGATCGCTCAGTTGGACAGGTTACCCACTCGTGTGAAGATGGCTTCTTGGGGGTTGAATATTTCCGCAGAATGCTGTTATTGCTCTACCAGCGACGAGACGCGTGATCACTTGCTCCTCAAATGTTCGTTCAGCGCTGCCATTTTGGAAGATGGTGTTTGATAGGCTCAATCCCTCTCAGCAGTTGTTCAGATCTTGGTCTGAGCTACTCTCTTGGATACGAGTCAGTACTCCTGCTGCGCCTTCTATTCTGCGAAAGTTGGTTAGTCAGGCTGTTATTTACCACATTTGGATCCAGAGGAACAATATTCTTCACAATCAACAGCGAATCCCTGCTTCTTCCATCTTCAGGAGTATCGACCGTGTTATCTGTAACACAATCTCTAGAAGACGTCAGAAGTGCCAGTTTTCTAACTTAATGTTGCTTTGGATTAGGTGATTCTAGCTGCTTTGTATTCACCATTCGTTGTATTGTTCTCCATGTTTTTTATTTTTTTTTTGCCAAGGAAGCTCTGTAATAGGTCTGCACTTTGTAGCTCCTTTTTCATTTATATGATATTAATATTCGTAGCAAAAAAAAAAAACTTGATCTCATGCCACAACAAATTGAAAAGCATGGAAGCAACCAGAATTGGTTTAAGGACTACCACAATATTATGGTTAGATGGAAGCTTTTTTCTCTGGTAGTTCACAATCCGAACGACTTCAAAATATTAATGAAAGCCCAATACAAGCCCAATAAAATGTGTTTAGCTCATGTATGTACAAAAAAATCCCTAACACACATGGTCTTCACACATCATATTGGACTTACATTGGGTTTTTGTTTAATACGAAGTTGTAGTTCACGGCCGAAAACACTCTCCATATCAAAAAATAATTCTTGGATTGACTTCTAGGGGTGAATCCCATTATTCACCTCCTTGTTTTCCAACTAATAAAATTATGTTATGTAAGATTAAATTTAAGAGTGAATTTGCTAGAAAATCTAAAATCTGTTCAAAATTTGCTAAATGGGAAAAACAGTAAATTGGTGGGACATTGTTCTGACACTTCGAAGGTGTTATTACTCTTTACCCCCTCCTTCATTTGTTACGAGTCTTCCTTTGTTGTATGAAGTTTCTCTCTCATCATCTTTCTTTCGTTAGCATATAAGTTATACAACTACATAACTTGTTATTATACTACATACATTGTTATCTTGCTAACACTAAGCTTACATCAGTTATACATATAAACTAACGTCTAACATTATAAGTAGCTAGGTACAAAATATGTTAGATTGATAACAATAACGAGTTATATAAATGATCGAAGATGTTATTGGTATACTTAGCATAATATATATAAAATTAACGTCTAACATTATCATTAACAAGGTAAAAAATATGTTAGATTGATAACAATAATGAATTATCTAAATTATTATAGGTGTTATTTTTGTAGTTAGTGTGCTACAAAAATATATAACACTCTATATGTATTGTTAGTAGTCTAACAATAAAATTATAAGAGTAATTCAAATAGATACACACTATATATATATATATATATTATGTTAGCTCGACGGATTTAATGGCGGAGATGTCGATACTGTCGCTAGAGGCGGCGGCGCGATTGTTGTTTCTGGTGTAGGCGGAGGCGGTGTGGTTGTTGTATCCGAATCCGGCAGAAGAGGTGAAAATTGCGGCTGAGGATTCGAATTAGACGTAGAAGGAGGCGGAGGCAGAGGCGGTTCGGATTTACAATCGGCGCCGGCGGATTCGAGAGAATTGGAACATACGGATTTGGTGATGATGAATCGGGTGGGGAAGATCCAAGAACAGGAGGGTCCGGGTTTGGATTTGAATCAGGATTAGGAAATGGAGTTATAAAAGGGAAAGTGGAGGAAGAAGAAAAAGAATAGTAGTCCCCAGAAGAAGAAGAATCAGTGGAAGTGTTCGAAATTTTATAGATATTAAATCAATATCTCTGACATAATATCGTGCATGATCATCTAGAGATTATAGAGATATAAGGGTAACGTTGCCATATTGTAAATTGTACAGTCCTGCAAAAGTGCTTTTTCCCATTGTGCAAATTATGAACAGCACTTGAGTTATCTAGTGCATTTACTTTAAATTTAAACAGAAATCCAAATAAATAAATAAATAAATTAACAACTTCCCGTTACAGCTTTGCGTCTTTGACACAATATGGAAAACCCCCAATTCTTCATCTACAAAGATTAAATTTTAAACTTTCATTGAAGCAAATCTCGTTTTTACTAAGCATGTAAAGACAAATATTTTCTAAGGAAACTTTAATTTCCAAGAGATTGTTTATATTCTCATCTTAATATCACTTACATCTACCTCTATACTTTTTATAGCCACCTGCGCCTATATCTCACAAAGTTGATTTTATTAACATACGTACTCTTTTCCTCAAGCCACTTCCACTTGGTAAGAATAGCTTTGACTATTTTAAAAATCACAATTATGTGAGATGACAAAACTCCATTCATATTGCTTATCACAAAACCCTAGAAATCCTTAATACTATGGGCTTATTGCTTATTATTATATAAACGTGATATAATTATTACATAGATATATTGTTTTTTCATATATGGCTTTTCTATTCTTTACGTGTGCATCTAATTGATTAAAAGAGATTTTTTCCTAGTAAGTCTTCACCCTGCATTAACATGAAAACTACATCCATGGATACCAAAGACAATGAAGAAGTTATTGAATCCAAAGAGGCATGTCGATCATGATTATACATTTGCTTGTTCATACACCACGTAAGTAAAAACTTCTGGTGTATACACTTCCTCTGCATGTTGCAACATCTCTATAGTAGCACATAATACCGGCGAGGTATGCATCATATTGAAATCAGCAATTAATTATTTATATCACCTTTTATCCAACACTCTTTCATAGTATTTAAAGAAGCACAACAAGTTATAAGAACTTTTTAAGTATTTTTAAAAATATTGTTCATACTTTTACTACATTGCATGCTCACCATATCTGCTGTAAAAGTATGACGTCCATATATCATTGCCCATTTTTCTCTCAGCTCAAACAAATTCTTCAACCATTTATCCTCTGTCAATTTATGCTTTTTTAGCATATTCCATGCCAGTAACCAATCTTCTTCTTCCTTATGGTCATATACACACTTACTAAAGTCCATGGCAAACTGTTCTGCTCCATGAAATACATGACTCAACCTTTTTGCAGCATTTTGGTATATATTCCAAACACATAACCTATGTTTTGTTTCAGGGAATACCTTCACTATTGCATTTGCCATTGCTGCAGATTGGTCTGTAAGAATTGTTTTTGGTTGCTCTCTAGACATTGCTCCAAGAAAAGTCTCGACAAGCCACTTATACGACTCGGTGGTTTCATCATATAAGAGAGCAGCACCAAAGACAACAGTTTGCTTGTGATGATGATATATTCATAAATTGCATCATTTAATGTACATATTCTAGTCAAAATCATGTCTCATTTGCATGCATTTTAGGTCTTTAGGCATTGTTTTAGGACTTAGGAGATTGCATTAGGTCCAAGAGAGTTTTGCATGTTTTGGAGTGTTAAACAGGTGCTTTTGGAGCCAATTTGGAGTGGATGATGTGATTCAGATGAAGAAATGGAGTTGGAATGATCAAACATGGTGAAAAGGAACAATTTTGGGTTTCTCGGCAAAATGGTGTACTGAAGGTCGAAGGTTCTCGGCCAAAATCCTTCCCGCGGGTAGCTTTCTCGGCCAATAACACGTACCGCGGTCAAGTCTCTCGGCCAAAATCTCCGGGTGCAGACACGTTTCCGAAATCGCCTGTCCGGGGAACCTTCCGGTCAGATTTAGCTGTCGGAGTCTTCATAAAGGTTGGAGATAATTGAGTCAAGAGTTCATAACAGTTGGAATCAAGGCATTTGGACCACAGAACTGAAAGATATGGTAATCGGAAGACGAACAGGTCTCGCACTCATTCCGGAGCAATCCGATACCCCTGAATGATCGCCTGTCCGGGGAGCCTTCCGGTCCGATTCAGACGGCGGGTGCTTCATAGAAGTTGGAGAGCATTGCATCACGGTCTCTTAGCAAGTAGAATCGTGGAATTCGGACGCGTGAGCAGAGAGATAAGCTTGTCGGAAGGAACCCCAGTCTCGCAGGTATTCCGGACTGAGCAGATCAGTTCTAAAGGATGCGAAGGACGGTGCACTTCCAGGCCGATTTAGTTTCCGGGTCCTTCATGAGAACCATAGACATTTGAGCCTTCTTTCCAGAACGTCCAAGAGCATTCAATTCGGATCTATGAGCAGAAAGATACAGTCTCCGGAATGGACACATGTCTAGACGCCTCTCTCTGGTCGTGTACATGCACTGCAAAGATGTGCCCTCCAGGAAGCCTTACACTTCCCAAGCACCGAAGCTTTCTTCACAAAAGTTGGAGATAAATGAGTCCTCTGTCTTCTGCAACCGAAATCATTCAATTCGGACAAGTCTCATAGGAGTTACACTCTCCGGAATGCGAAGTGGTCTAAGCTGCTCTGGATGCTGCGAGTTGGAGAGGAAGGAGACCAAGCCGCAGCAACACTCGCAAATCACTCCGACTTGAGCCTGCGACCTAGGTGCAATAGAGACCAACCCGCACAGTTTGTACATTCCCCAGAAACCGCCTTAGCCCTGCGAGTTGGAGAGGAAGGAGACCAAGCCGCAGCAACACTCGCAAAACACTCCTACTTAGGCGTGCGGCTAAGACAAGGCGATTCAGGCTTCACAAGACAAGTCTTCATCTACTGCGACTTAGGTGTGCGACCTGGGACATACTGGACTGACCCGCAGGATTTCCACTTGACCCAACTGAGCCGGGTCAGTACCCAGTTTGTCCTGGGCTGACCCGGTCCATTAGCACTAGGTATATATAGTTTTTTGGGAGAAAAACCCAAGGATATCATCTTCTCTCTTAGTTTCTCTCTAGTTTTCTTTCCTTTTTAGTGTAAAAACGTTTTTGATTAAGAGAGATCTCAAGGATTTAATCAATCTAAGTCTGTTTCTCATCATCTCATCATCTCATTTCTGCTTCTAATCATGATTAACATCATCTCTTGCAAAAGATTAGATGTGTTCTTCATGATTAGTGAGTAGTCATCTTTTAAGCTTCTAGGTGTGTAGATTAGGGTGCTTAGATGTAGATTAATGATTGTTTAAGCTTAGATTCTCTTCTCCTTTCCTTAGTTAGCTGATCCTAATGCTAGATCCTTGCACATCACTTGGGTCTAGAATCTGGGTTTTTCATGCACCAAAAGTGTTTGATGAAATGCCTGAATGAAAGCTAACTAAGGGTTTATGCATTAATGTCATGGGAATGATTGTTAAATGCATGAATGGCATATTAGAACTGTTTCTTAATGCTCATTGATTCATATTTCACAAATGATGATTTGGTTTGAAAATGGATTAGTGTAGAGGTTAGTGCCTTCATGAGAGGATTAATCTAGATTAGAGTTCTAAGTTAATTGGAATTTGAGATCATGTGATGCTTGCTTTATCTTTCTGTATAAGATTCAGTCTTTCTTAGCTCTTATTTTGATGCACAAAGAGGCTGTCTGGTCATGTTAGACTTGGAACCTTATGCTTGTTAATTGCTTATTCACTAATGGGAATTAGTCTTGAATTGGTAATTAACAAAGGGATTTCTGTCATGAGAATGAATTAATCTGAATTGGAAGTCTAGACTAAAGATTTGCAAGTGTTGCATTGTTTGCTTAGCATCATGAATTCACATTTAAAGCACCCTAATCAATGATCACATCTAGAGGTTTAGCTTTCTTTTTATTTGAATTTGAGTGTTTGTTTAGTTTCTCTTGCTTGTTTAATTCTTAATTACTGTTTGTTCTTGCTTGTTTTGTTATATGCTTTTAGATAATTTTGGTTACCAACTCATCTGCTTATTAGACTTGGATTAAGAATTGATCCTCATAGTTCTAGTGTCTAGAATCTCTCCATTTGGATTGATACCTCAAGTGCTACAATGACATGAGTAGTTGAGGAATTGATCAAGGATTGAAAAATTCCTACTATCAATTTGGCGCCGTTGCCAATTGGAGAGTTCATTCTAGCATTAGGACTTTGGATCTTCTTGAGATCAAGTCATTTTCTTTTGTTTTACTGATTACCTTTCAAGTGCTGTCTTTGTTTTCAGGTGTATGAACACCAGAAGTCAAGCAAGGAGACAAAGAGAAAGAGCTGAGCACATTGAGAGGTTGGGTATGGATCAAGGGCAACAGGCTCATGGTGGTAATGGAAACCACCAGAATCAGGAAGAGCCACCACCTCCACGTCCAAGACAAGTTGTGGGAGCTGGTGATGAGGCCAATGCTCAGGGTCAAAGACATGGGATTCAAGCCCCAACACCTGAAAACGATTTTGAGATCAAATCTGGCCTGATCAACATGGTGCAATCAAACAGGTTCCATGGCTTGGCATTAGAAGACCCATTAGATCACATTGACAACTTTGATAGAGTTTGTGATCTAACTAAGATGAATGGAGTGAGTGAGGACAGTTTCAAGTTGAGGCTATTTCCTTTTTCTCTAGGAGACAAAGCTCATCAGTGGGAAAAGTCTCTACCTCAAGGATCAGTCACAACTTGGGAGCAATGCAAAAGAGCATTTCTAACCAAGTTCTTCTCTTCATCAAGAACAGCAAGGTTAAGAAATGAAATCTCAAGTTTCATTCAGAAGAACCATGAATCATTTTGTGAGGCTTGGGAAAGATTTAGAGGGTATACCATGCAATGCCCTCACCATGGATTCTCAGATTGTCAGCTGCTAAGTACATTCTACAGAGGTACTTTACCAAAGGTCAGACTTCTCTTGGACACAGCTTCAAATGGTAATTTCATGACCAAGGAAGTCAATGATGCCATGACCTTAGTGGAGAATGTAGCTCAGAGTGATGAGCTTTATGGATCAGACTTTGAAAGGAATTCAAGAGGAGCTGTGAGTGCTGAAGAGGAAAGGACAAGGAAAGACATCAAGTCTCTCAATGAGAAGCTAGACACACTTCTTTTAGCTTCTCATCAGTCAGCGAACTTTGTTAGAGATGTGAATCATGTGTTTCAAGACACATTTCAAAGGGAAGACATCACAACTGAGGTGAACTTTGTAGGTGGCCAACAAGGTTACCAAAAGGGCTTTACCTACTACAAGAATCCCCCAAACCAGAACTTCTATCCTCAAAACACTCAACAACAAGGTTTTGTCCCTCAGCAACAACAAAGTCTCCAACAGAACTCAGAGAATAAGGATCAAGAAGTGCAGAACCTGCTCCAGGAAGTCCTCAAAGGTCAAGCAAGTGGTGCCATGGACTTTAACAAGAAAATGGCAGAGATTAACAACAAGGTGGATTGCAGTTATTCTGATCTTTTATCTCAGCTTTCAACCTTGGCTTCCAAAGTCAAGACTCTAGAGAACAACAAGGGCCACTGCAGTTCTCAAGCTCAAAGATCTTTACCAGGGACATCAGTAGCACATCCAACAGAATACTGCAATGCCATCCTCTCAAATGATGAGAATCATGCTGCTGTCCAAGAAATTGAGGATCTTCTCCATGGCAATGTCTCAAGTGCAAAGTGCCTAACACAAGATGATGAAGACGCCATCATAGAGGAGTTTGACTTCCTGTTCTCTGATCTCAATGAGGACATTGAGAAAGAAGGTGGGGAGACAGCTTGTTTTGATATGAAAAAGAATGATTCTGAGATTGCTGAAGGAAAGGATCAGAGAATGGTTCAAGGAAGGACATCTGATGGAGTCTCTAGCACTGGCTCAACAAGGGTGAAACCCAAATCTATTCCCAAGCTAGGCAACCCAGGAAAGTTTTCCATCTCATGCTCTCTTGGAAATTTGAAAGTGGACAATGCTTTGTGTGATTCTGGATCAAGCATCAGTGTAATGTCTTTAGACATGGTGGAGAGACTAGGGATCAAGAGTCTTAAGCATCACCCCATGTCAATCACCTTTGGAGATTCATCCTCAAAGAAACCATATGGAATCCTTGAAGACTACCCATTGAAAATTGGTGAATGCACAGTTCCAACAGATTTTGTAGTTATGAAGATGAAGAAGACAAAAGAGCTACCTCTTTTGCTTGGAACTCCATTTCTGAACACCACAGGGGCAAGGATGGACTTTGATACTCAAAGAGTGGTACTTGCTAAGGTAGATGATGAAGTATCTTATCCTCTTAAGCCTCCTCTTGCTGGGTTTTGTGGAGTTATATCTGATGATTCTGATGAGTTGAAACATTATGGGATGATGTATGTGGGGAGTATTGGAACTATAGAAGAAGCTATACCCCTTGCATCTGTTGAGAAAAAGAAAGAATCCCTAATAAGACCTGATCTTGAGTTTGAAGGGGATTTCTTTAGTGATGATGAAGCTTGCTTGGAATCTCTATCTCCTACACCAAGTGAGAAGGAGATCAGCAGCAACAAAGGCAATGGCTCAGGGTCTCAAGACAAGAACCCACCAAGAACCAGACCATTCACTCTTGAGTCATCTTCTCAGGTCTTAACTCTCACTCCTTGGAAGTTTGTTGGTGGAGCTGTTGAATACAAGGTTAAAGGCAATGGAAGATCAAGACCATTTGCCAAAGTCAGAGCTATCCTCACACCAGAGTTCATAGACAAAGGATCTGATGGTGTCCAAGAGATGATGAACAAGGACCTCAAACTTGAATTCATGGACAAGACCTGGAGCATCAAAGCTCCTCCTCTCCCTTACTAAAAAGAGTGTAAAAAGTCAAACTTAGTGACTTTAAACAAAGTGCTCTTGGGAGACACCCCAAGCTTATCCTTGTATATAATCTTTTTATTCTTTTCTCTCATTTCTTTTTATGTTTTAGGATCTTTTGATGGGTTTTGTGAGTTGGTCTCAGATTCCAGGTGATTTTTGGAGGACATAGCTCAGTGATGAATGGAATGGAGCATGTGAGAGAGCTGAGAGAAGTGTTTAAGGCCAGAAAAACGTTTAAGTCCCAAAAGCTGCAGCCTAGGAGTGCGGGTCAGAAGAGAAGAGCTAGGCCGCACGACTATTCGGAATTTACTCCGGCCTGGGCGTGCGACCTAGGAGCGTAGACGCTGAGCCGCACCAAAAAGAAGAAGGCCGAGGGTTCTAAGTGTTAAACCGTGCGACCTGGTGCTGCGACCTGAAACCCAAGGAGTCTAAGTCGCACGATCGTTCGGAATTTACTGCGGGATGGTTATGCGGCTCAGAAGAACGATGGCCAGGCCGCACAGAAAGAAGGGAAACCCAAAATGCCTAAGTCCCAGAAGCTGCGGGATAGGAGTGCGGGTCAGAAGAAAGATGGCCAGGCCGCAGAAAGACTCGGAATTTACTCCGAGATGGTTGTGCGGGTCAGAAGAAAGATGGCCAGGCCGCAGAAAGACTCGGAATTTACTCCGAGATGGTTGTGCGGGTCAGAAGAACGATGGCCAGGCCGCACAGAAAGGAAGGAAACCCAAAATGCCTAAGTCCCAGAAGCTGCGGGATAGGAGTGCGGGTCAGAAGAAAGAGCCCAGGCCGCAGCAGGACTCGCAATTTACTCCGGCCTGGGCATGCTACCTAGTGAAAGATGTCCAGGCCGCAGCAAAAGAAGAACAGGCCAAGAGTTCTAAGTCCCAAACTCTGCTACCTGGTGCTGCGGCCTAGAAACAAGAGAAGCCAACCCGCACATCCATTTGCAAAACACTCCAAGTTAGGTGTGCTAGCTGGGAAAAGAGAAACCAGGTAGCAGCATAAGAAGATTGGCCAATTTTCTAAGTAAAAAAAAAACCCTGCGGCTTAGGTGTGCTACCTGGGAAACACAAGACCAGGCCGCAGCAAGGGAGTTCAGGCCAAGCCAAACCCATCTCCAGTGGTGTCTGGCCTCATCTGGTGCAGATACTCACTCCCCTTTTGCACAAGAACCACACCAGGTATCACTCCATACACTTGTACATGAGCATTTAGCATTTTTCTTTATCTTTTGCATTTCATGTTTGATTTTTTTTCTCTTTCTCATGCTTTTATAACACAAGGGACTGTGTTATTTAAGTGTGGGGGAGGGGTTTGTGTTTACTAATCATGTTTATTCTGATCTTATTTTCCTTTTCACTTTGAGTCTCATTTTGCATTCATCTAAGTGCATATAAAAAACCAAAAAAATGGAAAAATCTGAAAAAATTTTCACAAAAAATGCTCATGTAGTTGCATTCACATTTTAGGTTGAGTCTAGTTTGCATTTTCATATAGGTTTACATCATATGCAAATGGGAGTAATGATAGGTTCTTTCCTTGAGAGTACATCACTTTGAGAATTTGGATTAAATATGCTTGTGAAATGACTTCTGTGCTTGCAAGGCTTGAAATGATTTGAATCTGAGAAGCAAGTTTGAATTGAACTCAACTCTAATAAGTGAAAACCTTGAACTTGACTTGAAATTATCTTTGATGCATTGTTTGAATAAGCTTGTGGATACCTATATACATATTTGAGCTAGAATCCTGTTTTTACCACCCTCTTCCTTAGCTCAAATAGCTGAGTCCACATCTGGATCAGTTTTCCTCACCTTGAACCCATCCTTCCTTCAAGCCAAATGTTTGTGTGTGACTGAAAGGCCACCTTGGATCAAACTTAGCAGAAAGTGTTAGGTTTAGAGCGACAAGGGCAAGTCTCATTGAGTGTTAAGTTCCATCATCAATGAGCTGAGAGATTTGGTGAGAACTAAGTGTGGGGGAATACTTGTTGGTGAGTGGAAAAAGGAGAGATGAGTGGAAATAAAAGGAGAATGGTGAGAACTAGGGGATAGAAAAGGAAAAGAAATCAGTCTTGGAGTTTTGAGTCAAAGAAGGTGAGCTCTAGTGTTTTGAAAAGAAAAAGTCTAGCCTCTAAATGAAAAGAAAAGAAAAGAAGCCCAAGAGCTCAAATGTTTTAAAAAGAAAGAAAAAGAGGCTAGAAGTTACAAAAGAAAGTGAAAAAGAGCTATGTAAAGTTTGAACTCCAAGATTGAGTGTGAAAATGAAAAGTGAGTCCCCTAGTGAGAGGAAATTAGTGTGGAAAGTGAGGTTCTTGAGAGGTTGAGCAAGTAAGAAAGCTTTGAGTAGAGTGTGGGGTGGGATGAGTCCTTGCCCTTGTATGCATAGGTTGCTTTTTACCTTTAGCATTCTGCCAAAGTTTGATCATTCATAGAGAGATCCCCTTGCTGCATTGAACCCACTCAGGCGCTGATGAGATCATTTTAGTCTCATTACCTCACCCTAGCCAAACTTTGCTTGTTTGAACATTGCATCATTTGATCCACTTGGTAAAGAGCTTAATGAATGTCAAAGAGTTGAGGAATAAGAGAACTTGTGGAGATTACTGTTGAGTTGATACATCAGAGTATGGTCTTGCATTGCATATTGAGCATGAACTTGAATTCTCTTAGTTGTCACTTTTCTCTTTCAAAGGAAATATGAACTCCCAATGCATTCAACCTCTCTCTCTCATTTGTTCTTTTTGCTTGAGGACAAGCAAAGGATAAGTGTGGGGGAGTTGATATATTCATAAATTGCATCATTTAATGTACATATTCTAGTCAAAATCATGTCTCATTTGCATGCATTTTAGGTCTTTAGGCATTGTTTTAGGACTTAGGAGATTGCATTAGGTCCAAGAGAGTTTTGCATGTTTTGGAGTGTTAAACAGGTGCTTTTGGAGCCAATTTGGAGTGGATGATGTGATTCAGATGAAGAAATGGAGTTGGAATGATCAAACATGGTGAAAAGGAACAATTTTGGGTTTCTCGGCAAAATGGTGTACTGAAGGTCGAAGGTTCTCGGCCAAAATCCTTCCCGCGGGTAGCTTTCTCGGCCAAAAACACGTACCGCGGTCAAGTCTCTCGGCCAAAATCTCCGGGTGCAGACACGTTTCCGAAATCGCCCGTCCAGGGAACCTTCCGGTCAGATTTAGCTGTCGGAGTCTTCATAAAGGTTGGAGATAATTGAGTCAAGAGTTCATAACAGTTGGAATCAAGGCATTTGGACCACAGAACTGAAAGATATGGTAATCGGAAGACGAACAGGTCTCGCACTCATTCCGGAGCAATCCGATACCCCTGAATGATCGCCTGTCCGGGGAGCCTTCCGGTCCGATTCAGACGGCGGGTGCTTCATAGAAGTTGGAGAGCATTGCATCACGGTCTCTTAGCAAGTAGAATCGTGGAATTCGGACGCGTGAGCAGAGAGATAAGCTTGTCGGAAGGAACCCCAGTCTCGCAGGTATTCCGGACCGAGCAGATCAGTTCTAAAGGATGCGAAGGACGGTGCACTTCCAGGCCGATTTAGTTTCCGGGTCCTTCATGAGAACCAGAGACATTTGAGTCTTCTTTCCAGAACGTCCAAGAGCATTCAATTCGGATCTATGAGCAGAAAGATACGGTCTCCGGAATGGACACATGTCTAGACGCCTCTCTCTGGTCGTGTACATGCACTGCAAAGATGTGCCCTCCAGGAAGTCTTACACTTCCCAAGCACCGAAGCTTCCTTCACAAAAGTTGGAGATAAATGAGTCCTCTGTCTTCTGCAACCGAAATCATTCAATTCGGACAAGTCTCATAGGAGTTACACTCTCCGGAATGCGAAGTGGTCTAAGCTGCTCTGGATGCTGCGAGTTGGAGAGGAAGGAGACCAAGCCGCAGCAACACTCGCAAATCACTCCGACTTGAGCCTGCGACCTAGGTGCAATAGAGACCAACCCGCACAGTTTGTACATTCCCCAGAAACCGCCTTAGCCCTGCGAGTTGGAGAGGAAGGAGACCAAGCCGCAGCAACACTCGCAAAACACTCCTACTTAGGCGTGCGGCTAAGACAAGGCGATTCAGGCTTCACAAGACAAGTCTTCATCTACTGCGACTTAGGTGTGCGACCTGGGACATACTGGACTGACCCGCAGGATTTCCACTTGACCCAACTGAGCCGGGTCAGTACCCAGTTTGTCCTGGGCTGACCCGGTCCATTAGCACTAGGTATATATAGTTTTTTGGGAGAAAAACCCAAGGATATCATCTTCTCTCTTAGTTTCTCTCTAGTTTTCTTTCCTTTTTAGTGTAAAAACGTTTTTGATTAAGAGAGATCTCAAGGATTTAATCAATCTAAGTCTGTTTCTCATCATCTCATCATCTCATTTCTGCTTCTAATCATGATTAACATCATCTCTTGCAAAAGATTAGATGTGTTCTTCATGATTAGTGAGTAGTCATCTTTTAAGCTTCTAGGTGTGTAGATTAGGGTGCTTAGATGTAGATTAATGATTGTTTAAGCTTAGATTCTCTTCTCCTTTCCTTAGTTAGCTGATCCTAATGCTAGATCCTTGCACATCACTTGGGTCTAGAATCTGGGTTTTTCATGCACCAAAAGTGTTTGATGAAATGCCTGAATGAAAGCTAACTAAGGGTTTATGCATTAATGTCATGGGAATGATTGTTAAATGCATGAATGGCATATTAGAACTGTTTCTTAATGCTCATTGATTCATATTTCACAAATGATGATTTGGTTTGAAAATGGATTAGTGTAGAGGTTAGTGCCTTCATGAGAGGATTAATCTAGATTAGAGTTCTAAGTTAATTGGAATTTGAGATCATGTGATGCTTGCTTTATCTTTCTGTATAAGATTCAGTCTTTCTTAGCTCTTATTTTGATGCACAAAGAGGCTGTCTGGTCATGTTAGACTTGGAACCTTATGCTTGTTAATTGCTTATTCACTAATGGGAATTAGTCTTGAATTGGTAATTAACAAAGGGATTTCTGTCATGAGAATGAATTAATCTGAATTGGAAGTCTAGACTAAAGATTTGCAAGTGTTGCATTGTTTGCTTAGCATCATGAATTCACATTTAAAGCACCCTAATCAATGATCACATCTAGAGGTTTAGCTTTCTTTTTATTTGAATTTGAGTGTTTGTTTAGTTTCTCTTGCTTGTTTAATTCTTAATTACTGTTTGTTCTTGCTTGTTTTGTTATATGCTTTTAGATAATTTTGGTTACCAACTCATCTGCTTATTAGACTTGGATTAAGAATTGATCCTCATAGTTCTAGTGTCTAGAATCTCTCCATTTGGATTGATACCTCAAGTGCTACAATGACATGAGTAGTTGAGGAATTGATCAAGGATTGAAAAATTCCTACTATCAGTTGTCTATGATCACGACAGTGGCGTATTGATACGTCCGTGACTCCAGTTCGAGATCAAGTCATTTTCTTTTGTTTTACTGATTACCTTTCAAGTGCTGTCTTTGTTTTCAGGTGTATGAACTCATTTTTTTTGGGGTTAATCATCACAAGTAAACTGTTGTCTTTGGTGCTGCTCTCTTATATGATGAAACCACTGAATCATATAAGTGGCTTTTCGAGACTTTTCTTAGAGCAATGTCTGGAAAGCAACCAAAAAAAATTCTTACAGACCAATCTGCAGCAATGGCAAATGCAATATTGAAGGTATTCCCTGAAACAAAACATAGGTAATGTGTTTGGCATATATACCCAAATGCTGCAAAAAAGTTGAGTCATGTATTTCATGGAGTATAACAGTTTGCCATGGACTTTAGTAAGTGTATATATGACCATGAGGAAGAAGAAGATTGCTTACTAGCATGGAGTGATATGCTAAAGAAGCATAAATTGACAGAGGATAAATGGTTGAAGAATTTATTTGAGCTGAGAGAAAATTGGGCAATGGTATATGGACGTCATAATTTTACAACAGATATGGTGAACACACAACGTAGTGAAAGTATGAACAATATTTTGAAAATACTTAAAAGGTTTTTTATAACTTGTTGTGCTTCATGGATGTAGTTTCCATGTTAATGCAGGGTGAAGACTTGCTAAGGAAAAATTCCCTTTTAATCAAGTAGATGCACACGTAAAGAATACAAAAGCCATATATGAAAAATATATCTATGTGATACTTATATCACATTTATATACTAATAAGCAATAGGCCCATAGTGTTAATTAAGGATTTCTAGAATTTTTGATAAGCAATATGAATGGAGTTTTGTCATCTCACATAATTGTGATTTTTAAAAGTTTTGAGTACATGAAAATAGTCAAAGCTATTCTTACCAAGTGGCTTGAGGAAGAAGAGTATGTATGTTAATGAAATCAACTTCGGGAGATATAAGCGCAGGTGGTTAAAAAGTATAGAGGTAGATGTAGATGATATTAAAATGAAGAATAAAAATAATTTTCTTGGGAATTATAGTTGTCTCAGAAAATAATTGTCCTTACATGCTCAGTGAGAACGAGATTTGCCTCAATAAAAGTCTGCAATTTAACCCTTGTAGAAGAAGAATTGGGGTTTTCTCACTTTACGTCGGAGAAGTGAAGCTGTAACAGGAAGTTGTTTAATTTCTTATTTTTTAAAATTTGGATTTCTGTTTAAGTTTAATCTTAATTACCATTATATTATTGGTTGAAAAACAAGGAGATGAATAATGAGATTCACCCAGTAAATCCAAGAATTGTTCCACGTTAAAGGATTATAGACCAACGATCTTACCTGATAATCAGCTTGGACAAAACCACAAGCTTCTCTTCTCTAACACAAGATAGAGACACAACGTCATATTCCGAAGCAACGGAAGAGGCAGAAGCGGCCCAAATCTCTCGCTTGTAAAGTGAAAATAGATTATATGTTCAATTCTAAAGTTCTGAGTACACCAGTAAGTGTTTCCTTTGAGACCACGGCCACGGTCATAACACGGTAATCTCCATCTTTGTGAAGTGACATCAAGAGTCTTCCATAAATTAGAGTCAAAATCGTAAATTTCACAAAAGTAGTGGTTACCGGGTAGTACCTCAAGATTTTGTGCCTACGACAAGATTTGTTCTTCTTATTCACATAACCAAGAGCATAAGAGGGCATCCCTCGTAGGTAGCAAAAAGATCTTGGTTCGATCCAACTCGTTTGCCCTGAATACGGATACCAAACCACAAGCCTAGTAATGTCGCCTGTCAATACGCATAACAGTAAAGAGTAAACCCTCGCAATGAAAGAATTTATATATCTTGACTTGTTCGTCAAGGCAAGTAAGATCAGCGTAGACTCTGTAGATAGACCAGCGTAGATGCCGTCGGCGATGACGGTCACTAAGTAAAGATTGTAATTCTTCACCACGATCATCTGAGACTCGCCTTCCCTTGTTGCTGCTGCTCGACCAATGTGAATCTTTGTAAAGCTCTGATTTTTCAATAGTGTTCCACTTTTTGCAAGTTAATCTCACTGTTCTCATAGATCTCAAGGGAACCCTAGAGATAATGTCCTCTACCAATTCGCTTGGAAGATTGGACATCGACATCGTCGTCAATGTTTCAAATTGCAACAAGAGTTGTTTTTTGTTCGTTCGTGATTTCTTGCGGCTGTGAATGTCGTAAATCAATCAAATATAAAGATTGAAAGTGGGCCAATAGTGGGCTTCAGAACCTAGAAGGTTTAGTACTTAGCCAAAGTTAAGCTCTACATCAATACCTGAAAACAACCTTGATGTAAGCTAATGACCTTTATTAGTGACACACACCAATGAAACCTTGCCAAATGTTTCAAATACTCGTAGATGGCTCAATGATGTACATACTAGTATAAATCATTATGAGAGACTAGTCACTAAAATTGTTTTTCCAAAAGTATGGGCGATTCGGGTTTTTTTTCGGTTTGGCGTTGGTTTGTTTTCTATTTTTAGTTTTGCTGTTTCTCGGTTTTATAAAAAATCAAACCATAGACAGTTCAGTTTAGTACAGTTTGGTTTTTCTCCGGTATATTACCGAGCAAGTTAAAAGCAATATGAATAACTCTTTGACTCGACCGGCATCATCTTCATAGATCAAGAAAGCTTTTGTTATAATAACCCAGATAAAACTCTGGTACCAGACAAGGAGAGAAGTCTTTTCTATCAACGATTTTGGTCTGTGCTAGACCGAGATATAATCAAGACTGTAACTTTCTTGTAGTGGAAACAGCATGTTGTTTACAAACAGTGAGATGCTAGCAGTTTTGAGTGCCACAAACCCAAAACAATTCACTATTTTTCATAAGAACTAGTCCATACAATCAATGAAAAAAGAACTATGATATAATTTACAAACCAACCAAAATTAAATTTAAAAATAATAATCTTGTGAACCCATCTGCACAAAAAGAATCATCACGCCCATCTTCTTCACGGCCATACCCGTCAAGACCAAAAAATATTGCTTTCCAAAAGCTGATAAATCAAACGAAAAAATAGAAGAAACGTTGCGTGCAATACAATCCCTGCAATACACTGTTTAAACAGATCAAGAGATTAGTTTTCATTAAATTACCAACCCTGAAAATCTCTGAATTTTCAAACAAACCCTTATCAAAACTATCACTCTAAGCAAAGACAAATGCGGTGAAACATATTTGCTCATGAATTATCAGACTCATAAACCGTAACATTTATGCATTGAGGTTTTCTGGAGGTTAATCTATGACTTTCTGAGATAGATATTAACAGCCTCATCATATTGTTATACTATAACACTCATATCAAGGCATACATGTTGCGGTTTATGAATCTTATAACTTCCCGAGTAATTCCACAGTCTATAACAAGAAAGAATACCAGGAAACTCAAAAGAAGCCATATTAAAGGTTAACTGAAGCGGAATTGAAAGATTTACCTTACATCAAAACTGAAGCCAGTTGTTATATTTCCGGTTTGTAAATACGATGAATGTTTCGTCATTGAGGCCCTGAAAACACATTCTCTAAAATATCATGCAGTTTCGGTGACCGTCTCCGGAATAAAGGCTCTAGCCTGAAAGATGGGACACCAATCTGCCATCGTTTGGCATCATACATCTCATTCCATGCCTGTACTATCTCATCGATCTTGAATCCCATACCTGCACAGTTCTTGTTCGATTGTTATTTCTTCCCTACCTAGAGTTTTAGTATTCGTAGATAAACTTAATTACCTTCAAGTGCATTCTCGTTTGAGCAATGGTTCTTTACCATGACAGCTACATCTGTAGCAGAAGCTCCAGCTAATTCAAATTTCTCCACTGCAACCTCCAAACATTCATCCCAGGTCGGTAATCCAAGCTTATACTCCACAATAGACCGTTCATACAGTAAAGAACCCCACAAGAGATTAATCTGAGAACTCATATTAGCTGCTTGCTCCGCGTTTTCTTCCTCAGACGCTTCACTAAACACACCATCCAAGCTCAACTTCTGCAGCAATGCTTTATGTTTATCAGAATTAGAGATCCCATTTAGACGGCGTTCTTCCATCTCTTCCCAAATCTGCATACCCTTTTCCATGCTCTCCTCAGCTTTGTTATAGAGCTTTAATACATCCTGTGAAGCATCGCTTTCTAGATCTATCTCTCCGCTGAGTGCATGATACCAGCAAAGCTTAGCCTGCTCAAACTGTTGTTGCCCGAGTGCAAGAAGAGCTTCGTAGAAATCCGGTTTAACTTTAACCGCGTCTTCGTATTTCTCTGCAGCTTTGTTGTACTCGTTCTTTGCCCATTCAAACCCGGCTTCAACCTTCTCTAGTATAGTCTCTCTTGAACCATCTTCGGGAAAATAGATCTGTCTTCTCGCCTTAGACATATGAACGTTCCCCCAGTTAAACAAGGCAAGCGCAGCCATTTCTTGGAACTTATCACCAGCGATATCAAAAAGCTCTTGCGCATCTTCTCCAGTGACAGTATCTTCCATTGCTTCTGTATACAGTTTCATCCCAAGGTTATGAAGGTCCAAGTAAGAATCAGAATCAAACCCGACATGGTTTTTGAACAATTGCGCAAACTGGAAAATCCAGTGGTCAAGACCAGTAGATACTTTCTCAGATTCCACACAGTCTCCAACACTTCCATTATCAGCAACACTACTCGATCCCTTGGCTGGTTCGTCATTGTTCATGCCATCATAAGTTGGTTCTTGATTGGGGCTAACTTCGTTTATATACAATCTAAGGGAGCCAAGTTTTTCCCTCGTGGACGCAGCCAGCCTCAGCTCATCCGTCGTAGTAATGGTAACCAAATCACCCTCCGAGTCTCTGTATTTGATCAGGAAACCTCTCAGTGCAGGAAAACGATCCTTGATAACGTCTCTTACGAGTTTAACGCTAGAATCTAGTGGCAATTGTGCCCACCGTATATCATCTCCATGAACCAACTTCACCGTTCTTGTCACTGTTGCGTCTCCTCGTTCAACAATCTCTGAAGCAATGACCTCTTTGTCCATTACAGGACTCACTTTCTTCTCCTCCACCACAACTTTATCCTCTAGCTTCTTGATCACTTTCTTGCTGCTATCTGCCTCATCTCCGTTTTCAACATTCGCATTCTCAACAACGCCTTCGTTACTCTTCCTCTCTACATCTTTTTCACCATTCATCATCGTCTTCTTCTTTTTATTCTTCTTCCTCAACCTCTCCTTAACAATCTTCCGCAACCGTGCCGCACCAACAGGCTGAACATTGGCGAAACTCTTCTCCATTTCAACCACATCGATCCCTTTACCAACCAAAACCTTCTTCACCCTCTCGAAGATCTCATTAGCAGACACATTCTCAGGCTCCATATTCAAAACAACACGCGAATCCCTAAACGCGAAATCGAGTTTGTTCAAGGCCTCGTAACACCGAGCACGTTTCAACAAGGCTTTACTGTACCTAGGAGAAGCTTCTAGAGCTAGATTGCATTCGTTAATCGCGTTCGGATACTCTCCTAATCCCATTTGCATATAACAAGAAGCCATGCTCGTTCTCAGGTAAGCTACATCTCCGTGTTCCCTAGGTAATAGCTTGACGGCTTTATCGTACCTTAACATCGCGCCTTCGTTGTCACGTTTCCGGAACAGCTTGTTTCCTTCTTCTTTGAGCTCTATTGCTCGATTGATGAAGATCTCCATATCCTCGTCGAACGCCGCCGCCTTTGAGGCAGAACGATCGAAGCTTTTTCCCGTTTTATTACCTCCGCTGCCGCCGCCGGATGAATCCGTCGGTGTCTCGGTATTCTTCTTCTTCCCCGTCGGTTTTCCCATTGGCGGTCCAGATTATCTTCAAATCCCCTAAAAGAAGATGGAAGACGCAATCAAACGGAGAATTCAAACAATTTTAATCGATTCGAATCGAGAGAGAGGGAGAGAGAAGAATAAGAGATGAATGTCTTTTAGATGGAGTGATCTCTAATCCACGAATAAAATTAGAAGGGAGAAGAGAGAAGAAGTGTGTATAACAATTTACCAGACAATTTTTTATACAGAAAGTCAACTTTTTATGTAGGTGCAACAGAGATTGACTAATTTGATAAAATTAATCGAGAAAATGAGGAATTATTTCATTGGTGACATGAGAATGTCTGATGCTTTAAATCGGGATATTTGATTGGGTATTTTAAAAAATATTCCCTCCATTTCACAAAGAGTATCATTCTGACATTTTTCACACTTATTAAGAAAACTATTAAAAATATTACTTTGTGTTATAAACAAATGGACTTCTAGTAACCGGCCCATTAACCATCAGGTTAATGTCTCATGGCCCATTAGGGTTTCTGATACATTAGTTATGTAATGTATATATACACTGCTTATGAAAACAATAAGATAAGAATTTTTCCCTTAATACGTTATCAGTACGAAGCTCAACTTCAAACGATCATATCTCTCAAAATACAAGGAGTTAGAAGGCGATCTACATATCATTTTGAAGCCCTGGAAGAGAAGAATCTAGTGGTGAAAACCGCTCCTCAATCCGACACCAGACGCGCCCTCAAGACTCAAAACAATCGGCGCTGTCCCACCTTAGCGGGTGATTCTTTCCAAGCGGTGGTTCCTTCATTGTAGCAGCTGTTCGTCCTCCCTTCTGGCCATCATTCTCAGGAGTTTCCAGTAGATATCTGTGGTCTTTAGCTCCCAGATCATAAGCCGGTCAGAAATCCATTTGGCGAAAAGGTATTATCTAAAACTATAGATCTTAATCAAAGTTTTGGTTTTTTTTTTGAAAACCCTAATATGGATCGGTTCTTTTCATGATTCTTCATCGTCTTTTTCGTTTTTAAAACCATAACCAAACCGATCCTCTTTCTTCTTGTCAAAACCCTAATTGGTTTTATTTTTCCTAATCGGCTTTATCATATAAAACCTAAACCCTAATGCTTTGTTCAAACCCCATACCGATCGGTCCTAGCATCATCTAAACCAAACACTAAAATTCCTTGCAACCGAAACCTAAATCTTTGCAAAACCCTAGATCTAAAATTGTTTTGGTTTGTCTATCGTTAAACCGAGATCGATCGGTTTAAATCCTAAACCGATCGGTTATTTATCTTAGATCCGATCCTTGAAAACCCTAAAACCGGTCCATGCAAGCTCCTAAATCCTAAACCAATCGACCCCTTAAACTCTAAACCAATCGATCCACCTAAACCGTTTATGCAAGCGCCATCACCTCGCTGAGTCTCTCAAGCAACAATACCTCACTCTTGAGGATCCACTCGAACTTTGGGTGGCACTGAAAAAGCGATATGACCATCAGAAAACGGTCATACTGCCCCAAGCCAAGTTCGACTGGAAGAACCTACGGTTCGAAGATTTCAAATCCATCGAAGAATTCAATTCCGAACTCTTTCGGATAGTTGCACTCATAAAACTATGTGGCGAGGAGGTCACTGATAAGGATATGCTAGAGAAAACATTCTCTACTTTTGGCACTCCCAATGTTGTTCTCCAACAACAATACCGTGCCATGAATCATAGCACCTATGAGGATTTGATATCTTGCTTACTGCTTGCTGAGAAGAACAATCAGCTTCTGTTGAGGAACAGTGCCATGCGGCCTCCAGGATCAGCCCCATTGCCAGAAGGAACCAGAAAAGAGTCCAACTTCGTCCAACGTAACAGATCCTCAGATCGTGGACGTGGACGTGGAAATGGACATGGACTGCGCGGCAGAGGACGCGGTAGACCGAACCAAGATAACCGACCTAACCTCAGTTTTGGTCGGGGTAAGGGTCGTGGTATCAACAAACCGACCCAAAGAGGCAGTTCATCTAGACCAACTCCTTGCTCAAGATGCGGAATGACTAATCATTGGGTCAAGAACTGCCGTACTCCCAAATATCTTGCTGAGCTCTACCAGAAGTATGGGAAAGATAATCATGAGGCTAACCTGGTTCATCAAGTCAATGAAGATGACTCAAAGGATGATAAGATTGATGGCATGGATTATGAGCTCTCCGACCTTCTTGATTGATCTCAAAAATCTGAATTTGTTTTTCATTACTCCTTAAACTTTTATCTTTTTTTTTTGGGATTTATTGTCTTTACTTTGGATTTTTAAGACCTTTTGCTTTTACATTTTAATTTATGGAGTAATGTTTTATTTACATCTCATTTTTGCATGTTATTGAATTATAATTCTTGTTTAATAAAGATATGCAAGACAATATGGATATCATTGTGGATAGTGGATCGAGCCACACCATTCTAAAAGACAAGAATTACTTCATAAATTTAGTAATCAAAACCGCAAACATTAGCACTATAGCGGGTAGTTCGAGCCTAATAGAGGGCCATGGCCAAGCTAATGTGCTGTTATCAAATGGCACATATCTAGACATCTCTGATGCCTTATACTCACCCAGTTTTAAGAGAAACCTATTGAGTTTCAAAGACATAAGATTGAATGGTTTCCATATCGAAACTCAGGATGAAGGGAACAAAGAGTTTTTAATTATCACTAAAATGATAAATGGCCATAAACAAGTTTTTGAAACTATACCCGCCGTATCTACTGGCATTTACCATGCTAAAGTCAGTATGATTGAGGCTAATGCTGCTATCAAAGCACGGTTTTTAGATTACACTATTTGGCATGATCGCCTGGGTCATCCCGGTGCGAACATGATGCGTAAATTAGTCCAGAATTCTAAAGGGCACAGCCTTAAACCAAATGATATTTTCCCTCAGCACCTCAAGTGCACAGCTTGCTCACAAGGGAAACTGATTACCCGACCTTCACCAGTCAAAGTGTCTAAAGAGACCTTGAACTTTCTGGAAAGAATCCAAGGAGACATATGTGGACCAATTCACCCACCTTGTGGGACATTCAAATATTTCATGGTCCTCATTGATGCATCGACCCGCTGGTCGCATGTCTGTCTGCTCTCTTCTAGGAACCAGGCTTTTGCTAGGTTATTGGCCCAAATCATCAGATTACGAGCCCATTTTCCAGACTTCCCATTAAAGACTATACGTCTTAATAATGCTGGTGAATTCACTTCCCAAGCGTTTAATGAATATTGTATGTCCATGGGGGTAAGTGTTGAACATCCCGTTCCACATGTCCATACACAAAATGGATTAGCTGAATCCTTCATTAAACGAATTCAATGGGTTGCTAGACCATTACTCATGAGGTCACAACTCCCGGTCTCAGCTTGGGGACACGCAGTCTTACATGCCGCTGAACTAATAGGCATACGACCATCTAGTGAGCATAAATATTCACCATCCCAATTGCTAACGGGTCATGAGCCAGACGTCTCCCATATTAAAACATTTGGGTGTTCAGTCTATGTACCCATTGCACCACCACAGAGGACTAAAATGGGACCTCAAAGGAGGATGGGAATATATGTTGGTTTTGATTCTCCCACCATCATAAAATATCTCGAGCCAACTACAGGAGATCTGTTTAAAGCCAGATATGCAGATTGCCGATTTGATGAATCGGTATATCCTAGATTAGGTGGTGAGACAGACAAGCTGGTAAAAGAACTTTCATGGAATCAAACATCCACACAATGGCAAGATCCTCAGACTCTAGAATGTGATTCAGAGGTCCAAAGAATTATACATTTACAAAAGCTAGCTAATCAATTGCCAGATTCCTTTGCTGACCCGAACAAAGTTACCAAATCGTACATACCAGCTTGTAATGCACCAGTACGAATAGATGTCCCCTCAGGGAAAAGTCAAGTTGCTACAGAGTCTGACGCACGTAAGAAACGTGGCAGACCACCAGGTTCCAAAGATAAGAATCCCCGGAAATCAAAGAAAAGTGCAATGATTGAAACCGGGATTCAAGAGAACACGGATACAGCCTCAGCTGATACTTACCCTATCGAACCATCTCAAGAGGTTTGGGACGCCAAAACTCAAGGTTCTGAAGGGATTGATAATAATGAGATCTCAATCAATTATATCATATTCGGTTCTCTATGGAACAGAAAAGATGTCGACATCAATGAAACTTTTGCATACAAGGTAGCACTAGAACCCACGTCTATAATTGAGTGCACTCGTAGATCAGATTGGCTGAAATGGAAAGAAGCCATAAACGTGGAGTTGAATAGTTTAAAGAAACGGAATGTGTTTGGTCCGATCTTAAGGACACCATTCGATGTTAAACCAGTGGGAAACAAATGGGTCTTTGTGCGTAAAAGAAACGAACTCGGCGAAGTCGTTAGATACAAGGCACGCCTTGTAGCACAAGGATTCTCACAGAGACCCGGAATCGATTATGAGGAGACTTATTCTCCAGTGGTGGATGCAACTACATTTCGATTCCTCATAAGTCTGGCCATAAGAGAAAACTTAGATTTGCGGTTAATGGATGTTGTAACCGCATATCTTTATGGACCACTGGACAGTGAAATCTATATGAGATTACCAGATGGTATTGAGCTCAAAGATAAGCATGCATCTCGTGATAAACACTGCATTAGGCTGAACAAATCCTTATATGGATTGAAACAAAGCAGACGTATGTGGTATAACCGGTTAAGCGAATATCTCATCAGATTAGGCTACGAAAACGATCCAATCAGTCCATGCATCTTCATCAGAAAATATCAAAACAAAGGATTTGTAATCATAGCAGTATACGTGGATGACTTGAACATCCTCGGAACATCTGGTGAAATCGCCCAAACAGTTGAATGCTTAAAAGCAGAGTTTGAAATGAAAGACCTAGGCAAAACTAAATTCTGTTTGGGATTACAACTTGAGTACGTCAATGACGGAATCCTTGTGCATCAATTGGCATACACTGAAAAGGTACTCAAGAGATTCAATATGGAACAGGCCCACCCATTAACCAGCCCAATGGTTGTGAGGAGCCTTGGATTGGATAGTGATCCATTCGGTCCAAAGAAGGACGATGAAGAAATCCTCGGTCCTGAAATGCCATACCTCAGTGCCATAGGAGCATTAATGTACTTGGCTAGTCACACTAGACCAGACATCTGCTTTGCCGTGAGCCTCTTAGCTCGCTTTAGTTCGTGTCCAACTCAAAGGCACTGGAACGGTATTAAGCACATCCTTAGATACCTTCAAGGTACTAAGGACTTGGGATTATTTTATTCTAACCATAACAAGGATGGTCTAGTTGGTTTTGCTGATGCAGGATATTTGTCAGATCCGCACTGTGCCCGGTCTCAAACCGGTTATGTTTTCACGCATGGAGGAACAGCCATATCTTGGAGATCCATGAAGCAGACTATTGCCGCTACCTCATCCAACCATGCGGAAATCTTGGCCATTCACGAAGCTAGTAGAGAGTGTGTTTGGTTGCGGTCCATGACTCAGCATATCCGATCAGATTGTGGTATGGACGAAGATAAGGAGCCTACGGTGATGTATGAAGACAATGCAGCTTGTATCGCTCAACTCAAGGACGACTACATCAAAGGTGACCGGACGAAGCATATTCTGCCCAAATTCTTCTTCACTCATGAGCTACAGAAGGATGGTCAGGTCAAGGTTCAGCAAGTCCGATCAAGCGAAAATTCAGCCGATCTATTCACTAAATCATTACCGACTTCTACACTCTGGAAGCTCATTCATCAGATAGGAATGCGTAGACTTAGAGATCTACAGTGATGCCTAAACCAGGGGGAGTAATGCGTGTTGTACTCTTTTTCCTTCACCATGGTTTTTCCCACTGGGTTTTCCTGGTAAGGTTTTAATGAGGCAACGTTCCCCAACGCATTATAGAGATCCCGGTTTTGTGACAGACATGGTTACCTTGTCCAAGGGGGAGTGTTATAAACAAATGGACTTCTAGTAACCGGCCCATTAACCATCAGGTTAATGTCTCATGGCCCATTAGGGTTTCTGATACATTAGTTATGTAATGTATATATACACTGCTTATGAAAACAATAAGATAAGAGTTTTTTCCTTAATACTTTGCCCTTTATTAATGCATTAAATAACTTTTTTTCTCTAATTAATATATTAATCAATAGGGTCAAAACTGGAATATTGTTTAAAATTCTGCATTGAAAATATAAAACGACACTCTTTGTAAAACAAAAATAAAACCTTAAAACGACACTCTTTGTGAAACGGAGGGAGTAATAATAAAAAGAATACATACAATTGACAAAAAAAAGAGAATACATACAAAATAATACTACACACTAGACGTTAAATTTTACCTTTTATGAAGAAAAGTATTAAAAGTTTATTTTCAGCTAAATAAATTTAATCTCTCTAACTAAAAACATTAAGACAATAAGATTAAAACTGGATTTTTTTTCAAATTTTTTTACTAGAAATACAAAACAACAATCTTTGTGAAACAAAAAGAAATTAAACAAAAATATATCTGCAAAATAATGATAATAATAATAATAATTAATTTTTTTGGGCATGCCTTCTTATACACTATTTACAAAGTTGGTACTTGAAATGGAGACTTCAAGTTCACTTTCACAACAAAAAAAAAAATTGAATAAAATGTACATTCTTATACACTATTTGCAAGGTCGGTTTTTGAAATGGAGGCTTCACTTTCACTAAGAAAATGAATAAAATGTTATTGATGAATCGGCTTCTTTACCAATAATTATTATATTCACTAGGTTTTTATCCACGACAGCTCAATTTTTCATAATATTATATTTGTTTATAAGGTTTTGTATAATATATCAAAATGTACCTTTTTTATTAAAGCAATTAGCAATACAATCAAAACCGTGAAAAATCATAAGTTTGATTGTTTTTGAAAATTAATCAGAATTTTCTGAAAGAAATCTGTTCTCAAATTTTGTTTTTATTTTTCATTAAAGAAGACTGTCGTTTTTATCATATATGGAATTAGTCGCATAAATCAAACAAATAAGACTATATGTAATAGTGTGTTTAATAAATATATTTCACAGTTGACTCCAAACAATGGTGTGTTGTAAAAAAAAATAATATGAATTTATTTGCGTTGAATTCAAACAAAAAAATAGTCCACTAACAATATATATATATATATATATATATATAAAGTTAATTTTCTTTATTTCTCATATACCACCTCAGTGTCTACATACACATCTACTATATACAAAAACTTTAATTATAATTAAAAAAGTTAAAGTATATCAAAAATTTAAAAATGTATTCTATATGAACTTCTACAAATAAGCTTATATGAAACAAGAAAAAAGAAACTAAAATTATGCAACAAAAAATTTCATATATTAATATCTTCACTTAATTAATTGCACAAAATTTGATCATTTAAAAAGGTAAAAATATGTATCTATTAACAAGGCTAAACAAACACATAGATGATCATAGATTTAAGATATTAAAAATAATAATAAATAATAAATACACATATTTTAAGTTAATAGGCTTTTTCTTCAATATGTTTATGTTACTTCTCAACACTATCAACAATCGCTTGCAAAGCAAAGCTAAAATCATCGCACTTAAATGAAGTCATCTTCCCAATGTGATAATGTGTAATTCCATAGATTACCACATATCAAAATCTGTTTATATTTTGGATCATCTGATAGATGTCGACATATCATAATCTGCAGAGATTTATTGCTTCGTAGGAGTATTGCCTACAGTGTTTGTAAGATTTTCAATTAGAAATGAAAACATGATGATGAGAGTCTTGGTTCATTACATGGAGAATGTGAGTAGCATTGGCGAATACTTTGAAAAATATCCCAAAAGACTAAACATGGGTGAAATACTTAAAATTTATGTGCTTGATGTATGTGTTTGGAATATGGATCGAAACAGTGATAATATCATCATCCGAGAAGAAAAAGACAATACACCTCACTTTAATTCTATTGATTATGAAATGAGTTTTGCTAATGAGTACAACATATGTAGTCTTTTTGGTTAGATTTGGTGAAAAATAGTGTCAACTCTTCAGATTTTATCAATTTTGTGGTCCAGTTAGATCTAAATCAAGATTTGGTTATTTTTTTTTTGAAGTAGTGTGGTTGGGAGCCTAACTGCATTGAAGAGTTCAACGGGTTTTCCAAAATTTCTAAAGGAAACAATTTTTCAAGTAATTACACCTCATCACATTGGGCAATTGGTTTACTATTTTTATTTTAGTTTTTTGCTCCACATTAAACTCTGTTCATCCAAATGTTTATTACACAGCATTCTTATCATCCTCAACATAAAGGATAATCCAATTAGGCATCATAAAATACAACTTAGGAATATTATTCATGAAAGAAGAAGTCTTCTGAACTATTTGGTCTGCCACTCTATTAACTTTCCACGTTTAAAACACTACTATGTATTCTTTGAGATGGGTTATTAGGTGTTCTGCATTTAACACAGGCCATGAGTTCTTATTAATGCTTTAACCATCGTTTTGGAATTTGATTCAAATATTATATATATATATATATATATATATATAAATTCTTAGGTTACCACTATTTATTAAAAAAAAAAATCTGAATATTAAAATATGATAACTACACGTAGTAGCAAATCTACGTTGTCCAAGGAAGTAGCAGCAGGCAGCTGCCACCAATCAAATTTTTTTTATAACAAAAAATAATAATCACCATTAAAAACTAAAATATTGTCTCCACACAGTTTTTTTCTTGGTTAAATAAAAAAAACATCTTTAAATATTTTGCCTCCATTAATTAAATTGTATAGATCTGCCACGGACTACGCGTCTTATTTACAAATACATAATAAAAAAAATATGATGTAATAAAGAATCACAACTAAGAAATCAGTTAATTCTATAGCAAGAAACTAGGTGATTATCTGTACTTTGTACGGGATAAATATTAACCATAGTTCTATTATTCAAATATTCAAATATAACGTATATAAATACAACTATAAAAATGTTAACTGTATTTTTAATTATAAATTAATACACTAACTATGAAATTGTAAATAATAATTACAATTATATTTATTTTTAATACAATTGCTTAAATGCTAGATAAAATTAATGGTAATTTTAATAGAATTTTAAATGAATGAAATTGCATATTTTAAATATACGAAATTGGATTAACAAATTATATCTAACCGTTTCAACATATGACTAAGATATTTTTATTTTGATATAAAAAATAGAATTATAATATGTATGACAAAATTCAGTTTTTTTTATTAAATGATAATGTGATTATGTTTTTCAAAGATCAAAGAAAAATGAGATAAATGAAATAAATGTTTAGTAACATAAGTAATATTATGTATTAAATTTTTATAAATTGATTCCAACTGGATGTACTCCTAGTTTCTACTGCAATAGAACAGTGATGTAGTTGTAATATAAATGATTCGGAATCCAGAGGACCAGTGCTACTCTATGACTTTGCAAGTATTGAATTAAAGCTAAGACATAGATAATTTGATGCGAAAACTAAAGAAATAAACAAAACGGCAAACAACGATTTAAATTCGAATTGAGACAAACACTAGATCAAGGTAATTCGCAGGAATTTCAGAGATAACTATCAGATGACTATTCAGGGCGCGGTTAAACACAAGTCTCGAACTCAAACAGAAATGCATATCGACCCACTGTCGTGGCATCGATAACTTTATCTAACAACCTAAATCCTAAACTATCGTTTGAACCTAGAAAATTGCAGACAAACATTAACAATCTGGTTTGATCTGTTCACGATTTGCCTTAGCATCAACTCTCGCAGGCTGAGGACAAATCGCTCACCTATGTTTCTTCTAGCAACCTAATACACTTTTGATGAATAGATTAACCTAAGATCATAGATTGAGTGATCAGTTCAACCTAAGCATTAAGTCTAACAGAGATGAAGACAACAGATATGAAGCCCTATTTGCATCTAATCATTTAACTCATGAAATCCTTTGAAATAAACCTTAATCTAGCTAAGAGAACTACTCAGACATGGAGAAAAGAAACACAGCAACAGATAAAAAAAGAATTCATGAAATAAATTAGAAAAGATATCAGAGTTCAGAATTATTCTCAGAATGTAGCAGGAATTCTTCTTCCTAAGCTTACAAGCATAAATCTCTCCAAAACTAAAGCGTAAAAAGTCTGTAGAAAACGTGATAATAAAACACAGGTGGCTCTGGGCTTTTTATTCCATCTCACGCGACTTAGGATTAGGTAAGATCGTTTCCTTTTCTCCAGAGGTTGGAGCAGGTGCTCCATGAAAGGTCCAAACCGGGAGCAGGTGCTCCATGAAAGGTCCAAACCGGGAGCAGGTGCTCCGCGGATGATTTCTCCAAAAGCGTATGAAATAGCTCTTTTTTGCTCAGATTCATCTCTTTTTGCTCCAATGCCTTCTAAACACTCCAATCCTCTGATAAAGCCTCTAAGTCACCTGAAACTTCCTGAAAAGACTCCAAAAACTCCTAAAACGATTAGTAAAAACGGGTTAGAATGAGCCAAAATCTCCACTCATCAACTCCCCCAGACTTGGATTTTTGTTTGTCCTCAAACAAACTCAAATTCAATTCCTAAAGAGTGACTGGATAAAGGTGGGAACTCGCAAAACTCAAAAAACCGAACCTGACAAAGGCATGCGACGATCTGCTGCAAAAATCAATCAAAAATCTTACCTCCATGTACTTCTCCGTAGACATTGCAGCTTTCCAGATTAGTCCCTCAATTTCATAACATCATCCATGTCCCATCATTGCTGAGTCTCATCGATAAAACTAGTGTCAAGGACCTTCTAGACTCGTTCCCATACTTATACCTTAACAAATTGACCATACTACACAAGAGTACATTTCCTCTCCCGAACTTATTCACTTTTCAAGCTGTTTCATTTTTTGTAAGGCATATATAACAAGGTTCAAAGACACGAGTATTGATGGTGATTGCCACCGAATCCCCGGTTTGTTCCCTCATTATATATCAAAGGTGTAGACGAATAATGGGGTCACAGGAAATTTTCCTACCCCTCGCTTCCATCCTTTGTGTGATCATTCCTTTTTAGAAGTAAAATAATGGGATCCTCGGAAATTTTCCTAATCCTTTGCTTTTAAAAGAAAATCATTTCAATCTTTTCTGTCTTTTCCTTAAATTAATTCCATTAGTCGATCTAGATGATTCTGCAGCAATGATCACTGAAAGAAAACGGTCAAGATTCACAAATGGTCTGAAATCATCATAGAATTGGTCATTATTCCCACAAGCTTTGACTTTGAATCATATAACAAACTGACTCAATAACAGAAAAATAGATTGACCGACTCAAAGACAACGTCGCAAACTAAAGAAAAACACAAAAAGGCAAAAGATAACGATGCGCATAAAGACTCTCCCCCGGACTTATCATACATCGTCCCCGGTGTACGAACAAGTAAGAGAGTGACAAAACAAATAAAAGACACAAATGGATAATACAATGGTGGTAGAAGGGTTTTACTAGCGATCAGTGCAAAGTAGCGTCCTCCGGACTCTCACTCTGAGAGCGAGCTGTGCGACGCCTGCGTCTGCTGTGACTCTCCGGAGATCTAGCTGCGGTCGCTGTGGTGCTACGACATCCACTGGTAGCATCTGCATCACCTTCTTCATGAGGCTGTTGTTCTTCTTCGTAGACGCGACCATCCACCACCGGTACTCTGCATCATCAGGATCATCAGAGATAGGTGCAAGATCAAACTCACATGCATCAGCTGAGGCGTAGGAAGACAGCTCCTCATCTCTCTGTGGTGAATACGGTTGGCTCGAAGAGCTGGTACTAGCATGAGCAGGAGCTGGAGCAGGTGCTTCGGCGTGTGCTCCAGCAGTCAAAGTGGTGCGCCCAACAAAAATCGCAGGTCCTCCGCAGTGTTGAGTGCAGTGATGGTGGGGTTAGGGAGGATGATGGTCTATGTAACTCCATAGGCGCCTTTGAAGCTGTAAGTGTTCGGGTCTGTTAGAAACCCTGAGCTCATCAGATAGGCTGTGTCCATCTTCCTTCGGCTAATGTCCTGCAAAGTGAACTGAAGAGGGACATCACAAGACACAAAGAGTGCTGTAAAGAGGCTCCCAATGTGCTCCACCTGAACACTCTTGTATGCCTTGTCCTTCGCTGCGCATATGGTCTGCGCGAACTGTATACCGAAGTTGATGCTGTGTTCGAGCGGTACCTTGTTGCTGAAGGATCTGCAACCAAGTCACCACAACCAAAGTACAATAGCTTCAAGACATTATGTGATACCTTGTTCCTAGAGTTGCGGTTGCACAGCACGTTGTTGAAGATCTTCGCACACATGCGAACAGCAGGGTGGCAAATCGCAGACACACTTGCCGAGTTAGATTTGTAGGGACCGGAAGCAATGCGCAAAACCGCGAGCTGATGATGCTACACTCTCTTTCTTTACTGAAGGAAAGAGATACAACATTGGGATGGAAGCCTTTTGTCAGGCTTATGGCTTTCATGCGGAGGACAAAACTATGAGCTTTCCAAAGAAATCCGACATCGCGAAAGAGTTCTGGCAGTGCATTGCTTTTGGTCCCTACAAATCTAACTCGGCAAATGTGTCTGCGAATCGCCACCCTGCTGTTCGCATGTGTGCGAAGATCTTCAACAACATGTTGTGCAACCGCGACTCTGGGAACAAGGTATCACAGAATGTCTTGAAGCTACTGTACTTTGGTTGTGGTGACTTGGTTGCAGATTCCTTCAGCAACAAGGTACCGGTCGAACACAGCATCAACTTCGGTATACAGTTTACGCAGACCATATGTGCAGCGAAGGACAAGGCATACAAGAGTGTGTAGGTGGAGCACATTGGGAGCCTCCTTACAGCACTCTTTGTGTCTTGTGATGTCCCTCTTCAGTTCGCTTCGCAGGACATTAGCCGAAGGAAGATGGACACAGCCCATTTGATGAGCTCAGGGTTTTTAACAGATCCAAACACTTACAGCTTCAAAGGCACCTATGGAGTTACACAGACCATCGTCCTCCCTAACCCCACCATCACTGCACTCAACACTGCGGAGGACCTGCGATTTTTGTTGGGCGCACCACTTTTGACTGCTGGAGCACACGCTGAAGCACCTGCTCCAGCTCCTGCTCATGCTAGTACCAGCTCTTCGAGCTAACCGTATTCACCACAGAGAGATGAGGAGCTGTCTTCCTACGCCTCAGCTGATGCAGGTGAGTTTGATCTTGCACCTATCTCTGATGATCCTGATGATGCAGAGTACCAGAGGTGGATGGTCGCGTCTACGAAGAAAAACAACAGCCTCATGAAGAAGGTGATGTAGATGCTTACCAGTGGATATCGTAGCACCACAGCGACCGCAACCAGATCTCCGGAGAGACACAGCAGACGCAGGCGTCGCACAGCTCGCTCTCAGAGTGAGAGTCCGGAGGACGCTACTTCGCACTGATCGCTAGTAAAACCCTTCTACCACCATTGTATTATCCATTTGTGTCTTTTATTTTTTTTTGTCTCTCTCTTACTTGTGCGTACACCGGGGACGTGTATGATAAGTCCGGGGATAGTCTTTATGCGCATCGTTATCTTTTGCCTTTTTCTTGTGTTTTTCTTTAGTTTTCGACGTTGTCTTTGAGTCGGTTTGGTCCCACTGCTCAGCCGAGTGCTCCGGCATCTTGTCGTCAGGGAGCTCGATCGCCTTGTGCTTGTCGCACGGCCATGGGTATGTCGCTTGGTTGCGGTTACTTCCCTCACCGTTCTTCTTCTTTCCATTCTTCTTAAACATTGTCCTGGGAGCCATTCCTACAACAACATTGAAGGAGAATGCAATTAAGCCAAAGAGGTTTCCAAACCAAAGTTGCGACCAGATTTTGCATGTGTGTATTTAGAGCATATAATCACATATATGTGAACTGTTTCTACTCAAGAACATCAACAACACATGCATAAGCCGAAATCAACACACAGATAGAAGAAAACTCCCTTAAAATTTTCGCCGAAATATTAAAGAGGGAATAGCGAGTCATACCTTTGCTGGGTGTCGAAATTGGTTGCAGAAACGGAAAGAGGATGAAAAACCGATGAACTTAGACCCAAAAAACGTTAAAATCGGTGAAGTTTTGAAAAATCTGGGTTTGGAGGAAGAAGATGTCGACAATGGCGAAGAAGAGAGGGAGAAGAGTTGGAATTTTTTTTTTTTTAAAGGGAAAGAAAACGCGTAGGGTAAAATGTTCTCTTAAAAATTTCTTTAAAAATTGCACTTTAGTCCCTCAAAAGTTACTTTTAAAACTCTAGAATGTTTTAAAAATCCCCAACTTACCTGGTGTGGCGGAGCAGGTGCTCCGGGTCAGAGCAGAGTGCTCTTTCGGAAATTCTTCGCCTGGAGCACCCAGTAGAGCAGATGCTCCCGTTTCCTCTTTGCATGCTCCTTCGGCTCCTTTCTCCGTGGTGAACATCCCATTGAGCAGGTGCTCTGGCGAGATAGAGGTTGCTTTTTCGGCACTTTTTTACGTGGTGAGCAACCAACCTTCAGACGGAGCAGGTGCTCCGGTTGGTTGCTCCATCCATCTTCTTCTTTTCACCTTAATCGCTGCAAACCTTTCTACCTGTTTTCTTCTCATTTTTTTTTGAAACAAGAACTGAAACACAAAGTTAGTAACAAAAATTTAAAAGACACAAAGTTAGAAACTCTTACCGGTGGGTTGGCTCCCACCAAACGCTTGTTTTAAGTCATTAGCTTGACTTTGAGGAGCTTCAGGCGTGAGGAGGATCGCTTAAGGTGAGTGATTCACCTTCTGCAATGTGTGGACCAGCGAGGTATGGCTTCAGCCTCTGTCCATTGACTACAAATTCCCCTCCTCTAGTGTCCAGCAACACTACAGCTCCATATGGTCGAACCTCCTTGATGGTGAATGGTCCGACCATCTTGATCACAGCTTCCCTGGAAACAATTTCAATCTAGAGTTAAAGAGCAATACCTGATCGTTTGGTGCAAAGCTTCTGTTGATGATCCTCTTGTCATGGAAAGCTTTTGTCCTCTCTTTGTAAATCTTCTAGTTTTCATAAGCCAAGTGCCTAATTTCCTCCAGCTCATGCAACTGCATCACTCTCCTCTCCTGAGCACTCCTTGCATTGAAATTCAGCAGCTTCACTGCCCAAGCAGCTTTGTACTCAAGTTCCACTAGAAGATGACATGCTTTTCCATACACCAAGTGGAATGGTGTAGTCCACAAAGGTGTTTTGTAAGCTGTTCTGTATGCCCAAAGAGCATCATCAAGCTTCATTGCCCAATCCTTCCTTGTAGTGCTCACAGTCTTCTGCAGAATGTTCTTGATCTCCCTGTTGGAAACCTCAACTTGCCCACTCGTCTGAGGATGGTATGGGGTCACCACCTTATGCTTTACACCATTCTTCTTCAACAAGTTTTGAAAGACTTGTTGATGAAGTGAGAGTCTCCATCACCAATCACCACTCGCGGCACACCAAATCTGGGAAAAATGACATATTTAAACATCTTTAAAACCACTTTTGCGTCATTTGTGGGACTAGCCAGAGCTTCCACCCACTTTGACACATAGTCAACTGCCACCAGAATATACTCATTCCCATAAGACGATGGAAATGGCCCCATGAAGTCTACACCCCACACATCAAAAATCTCTACTTCCAGAATGAAATTCTGAGGCATCTCGTTTCTCCTGCTTATGTTCCCTTGTCTCTGACATGTGTAACACCTGGATATGAATCTCTGCGCATCTCGGAACATATTAGGCCACCAATACCCAGCCTGCAGAATCTTTGACACTGTTTTAAAAGAGGCAAAGTGACCAGCATAAAGTGAACCATGGCAATGAAACAAGACTCCATATATCTCCTCATCAGCTACACATCTCCTGAAAATCCCATCAGAGCAATGTCTGTATAAGTAAGGCTCATCCCAAAAGTAGTGCCTCACATCCTTCAGAAACTTCTTCTTCTTGCTTCCCACGAAATCTGTAGGTTCCTGCTTTGCAGCAAGGTAATTTGCAATATCTCCAAACCATGGGAAACCAGAATGCCGATCTACATCAACTGAGTTGCAAAAACTCATCAGAGCAGGTGCTCCAGGTTGGAGCAGGTGCTCGTCGAACCCAGAAACATATATGGCGTAAATTTGTTCATCAGGAAGGCTGTCATCTAGTGGAATGCATCATCAATCTTCAGCCTCGACAAGTGGTCTGCAACCATTATCAATCCCTTTTTTTTGTCTATGATCTCCAAATCAAACTCCTGCAGCAAAAAGATCCATCTAAGGAGCCTTGGCTTGGCATCATTTTTCGTCAACAGGTATTTCAGTGCTGCACGGTCTGTGTGAACAACAACTTTCGACCCAACAAGGTAAGACCTGAATTTCTCAAAGGCATAAACCACTGCAAGAAGCTCTTTTTCAGTTGTGGCATATCTGCATTGAGCTTCGTCGAGTGTTCGGCTGGCATAATAGATGACATGGAGCCTCTTTTCTTTCCTCTGTGCCAGCACTGTTCCCACTGCATAATCACTAGCATCGGTCATGACCTCAAAAGGCAGTTCCCAATCTGGTGGCTGGACAATAGGAGCGCTGACCAAAGCTCCTTTTATCGTGTGAAATGCCTCCAAACATGCATCATCAAACTCGAATTTCACATCCTTGCACAGCAGCTGCGTCAGAGGTCTAGCAATCTTTGAGAAGTCTTTAATGAAGCGTCTGTAAAAACCAGCATCACCCAGAAAACTGCGAACCCCTTTGACTGTTGTTGGTGGCTGCAAACTCATCATCAACTTGATCTTTGTCCTTTCCACCTCGATCCCTTTCTCTGAGATTTTGTGTCCCAGCACGATCCCATTTCTCACCATGAAATGGCATTTCTCCCAGTTAAGCACCAGATACTTCTCCTCACACCGCTGCAAGACCCTGCACAAAATAGACAAACAGACAGAAAAAGAGCTTCCATAGACAGAAAAATCGTCCATGAAAATTTCCATTATGTCTTTAATCAGGTCAGTAAAAATCGACATCATGCAGCGTTGGAATGTTGCCGGAGCATTACACAAGCCAAATGGCATTCTGCGATACGCAAAAGTGCCATAAGGACATGTGAATGTCGTTTTCTCCTGGTCGTCTGGGTGGATTGGGATCTGAAAGAAACCTCATCTAAAAAGCAGTAGTAAGGGTGGTTAGCCAAACGTTCAAGCATCTGATCGATAAATGGTAAAGGAAAATGATCTTTGCGAGTTGCAGCATTCAATTTTCCTGTAATCTATGCACATTCGATGCCACCTTTCTTAGAAACTACATGAACCGGACTAACCCAATTACTATCTGAAATCGCATAGATCACACCAGCTTCTAGAAGTTTCATTATCTCTTTCTTAAAACATCTTGTAGATTCGGGTTTAACCTCCTCTGATGCTCTATAGAAGTCATTAATTCATCTTCTAGAGGTATTCTATGCATGCAAAGATCTGGAGAAATCCCTGGAATGTCATCTAGTGAATATCCTAGAGCTTTCCTATACTTTCTAAGTTCACAAAGAAGCAAGACAATCTCTACATTGTTCAATTCAGAGTTCACTATCACAGGGTATGTCGAATTGGGTCCTAGAAACGCGTACCTGAGCCCCGCAGGAAGGGGTTTGAGCTCAAGCTTCAGAGCTCGTAATTCGCTCCAAGGTCCATCAACCAAGCAATCGCGAGCAGGTGCTCCAGAACTCGGAGCAGGTGCTCCTTCGGCATTTTCTACAGTTGAGCTCTCCTTGCCTTCCAAGCTCATGCATGCCACCAGCCTCTGCATCTTCATGCTTGCATCTAGCATCCTTGCACACCCCATCAGCTTCCTCACTCAGATACCCATGCTCTCCCTCGGCTTTTGTGAGTGCCACTTCCAAAGGATCAATGGCCAAAACCTCTTTAGCAACCTCTTCAGCAATGTCTGAACCATCATCAATGACAAATGTTTGTCCGTCCAGCATTGGTTTCTTGAGGAGTTTATTTATCTCAAATCGAACCACCATGTCTCCCAGCTGGAGATCTATAACACCTCCTTTCACATCTATGATTGCCCCAGCTGTGCATAAGAAGGATCGACCCAATATCAAAGGATCTTTGGGTTCTTCATCAACCTCTAGAACCACAAAATCTGCTAGAATGAGTGTATCGCCTATCTGAACATGCAAATCCTCTAGTATACCAACTGGAAATTTAGTTGATCTATCAGTGAACACCAGCAAGATTTTTGTCGGCTTAAATCTGGTGTAACCCAATCGCTTGGCTACAAAATAAGGCATCAGATTCACAATCGCTTTGCAAACAGCACATTACCAATCCTGACTAAGAGAACAAATCTTCCTGGATCACTTCTCTTCTTCAGCACCTTGTTCTGCAACACAGCACTGCACTCCTTCGAGACCATCATGACACTCTCTTCCTCAACAGCTTTCCCAGAAACTAAACCCTTCATATATCGCTTAAGGGCTGGTATCATCTGAACAGCATCAGCTAGAGGGAGTTTTACAGTCAAATCCTTCAGCATCTCCCTGCACTTTGCCTCCTCTAAGTCCTTGCGGGACTTCTTTGGTGAAACTGGGTAAGGTAGCTTAGGCGTATAAACTCTTGCAGGAAAATTTTCTAGAGCAGATGGCTGGATCAGGTGCTCTGTCGTCGGCTCAGGGTGCTCCATCGTCTCTTCTACGTCTGGAGCAGGTGCTCTAGAATTCGGAGCAGGTGCTCCAGTCAAGGAAGTATGCTCTTTCGTCGTTTTTACGCCATGAGTTGGTGCCTCTTCTTGGAGCAGGTGCTCCACGTCCTTTTCCTTCCTCTTTTCTGAGACAGCGCTTGTTGGTGGAGCATGCAGAGTTCTCACACTTCTCAGCTCAATAGCATTCACAAACTCATTCCTAGGGTTTTCACCTTTTCCAGGGAGAGTTCCAGGTGATCTCTTCACAGCTTCTGTAGTCTGAGCTACCTGAACATCCAGATTCTTCACATGAGTCCACACTGCTTCATACTTGCCATTCAAATCATTGTACATGGTGTCCACTTTGGCATTAATCTCCATGGTAGACTTTTGCTGATTCACCAGCAGCTGTTGCATCAAGTTTTCAGCTTATCCTGCGAGTTGTTTGGGGAACTCGAAGAAAGCTGCAGACTTGTGAAGGGCAACTTCTGCTTATTTCCACCTTGAAACCGATTCTGATTGGTTATGAACTGCTTTCCTTGGAAGTTGCTGGAGAAGTTCTTCTGAAATCCTGAGTGATTCTGCACTCCTTGCTGCGGATAGACCTGATCCTGAGGGTTCTCAACATTGTTGCTTATGTAGGACAAATTCGGGTGGTTCCTGAAGTTGTTGAAGCTGCGATTCTGCACATACCCTTGTCTATTCACAAAGTTCACATCCATATGATCATCATCCTTTGCTTCCACAAACTCTTGAGCAAGAGGAGAATCGCCAATCTCATCAGCAAAATGCATAGATTTCTGGTTCTCTTTCAACAGCAGATTCACCTTTGCTGTAAGATCATCGATCTTGCTCAACTCCACACTATGAACTGCTCTGCTAGACCTGTCATACTCTTGGGATTTGTTGCTGGAGCTTGCAGCTAGGTTCTCAATCAACTCATAATCACCTGCTTTGGACTTAGTCATGAAATCGCCATTGCTAGTTGCATTCAAAGTATTCATGTAATCCCAGTTGACACCATCATAAAAGGTTGAAAGAATCTGCTCATCAGAGAACCCATGGTGAAGGCACTCTCTTCGGTACTCCTTGTACCTTTCTCAAGCTTCGCAGAAAGCTTCACCAGGTTTCTGTCTGAACAAAAAGATCTTATTCCTCAGAGCTGCAGTTTTGGACTTAGTGTAGAAGTGATCCAAAAACGCTGATCTGCACTCTGCCCAAGTAGTCAACGACCCAGCTGGCAATGACTTCAACCAGCGCAAAGCTTTGTCCGCAAGTGAGAATGGAAAAAGCTTGCACTTCAAGAAATCGGCTGATATCCCATTTGATCCAGTCGTGCTGCAAATCTCCTCAAAATTCTCGATGTGGTCCATCAGAATTTCAGCAGGAAGCCCATGAAATAGATGCTGCTTCACCAATGAAATCAATTGAGGTTTGATCTCAAAGTCTTGCTTCTGAATGGTTGGAGGAGCAATCGCAGCTCTGTTTTGGTAATAAGCATGTGGATTGTCCTTGTCTCCAATAGCAGGCTGTGGCTGCTCCCTGTCTTGCTGCGCCTTTTGCAGCTGCTCCAATTGCTGTCGAAGCTGTTGCAGCTCGACAGCCATGTTGTCATTGTTGCCTTGATCGCTCATGTTGGCTTGAATAGGCCTTTGACGTCTGTTTTCTCGCTCGACTCTTGCTAGCTCGGTGTTTGACAAAGAAAAGATCGGTGCAGTTGCTTCTTGTGGATATGTTTGACATACACCTGAAACAAACGCAAACAAGAGAACAAGAGAAAAAGTTAGTAAGGTCTTAGTCTGAATTTCAAACCAAAAATCAAAGGTAACAAATTGGTCCCCGTTGCAACGGCGCCAAAAATTGATTCCAACTAGATGTACTCCTAGTTTCTACTGCAATAGAACAGTGATGTAGTTGTAATATAAAAGATTCGGAATCCAGAGGACCAGTGATACTCTATGACTTTGCAAGGAATGAATTAAAGCTAAGACAAAGATGATTTGATGCGAAAATTAAAGAAGTAAACAAAACGGCAAACAACGATTTAAATTCGAATTGAGACAAATAGTAGATCAAGGTAATTCCCAGGAATTTCAGAGATAACTATCAGATGACTATTCAGGACGCGGTTAAACACAAGTCTCGAACTCAAACAAAAATGCATATCGACCCACTGTCGTGGCATCGATAACTAAATTCTAAACTGTCGTTTGAACCAAGAAAATTGCAGACAAGCATTAACAATCTGGTTTGATCTGTTCACGATTTGCCTTAGCATCAACTCTCGCAGGCGCTCACCAATGTTTCTTCTAGCAACCTATTATACTTTTGATGAATAGATTAACCTAAGATCATAGATTGAGTGATTAGTTCAACCTAAGCATTAAGTCTAACAGAGGTGAAGACAACAGATATGAAGCCTTATTTGCATCTAATCATTTAACTCATGAAACCCTTTGAAATAAACCTTAATCTAGCTAAAAGAACTACTCAGACATGGAGAAAAGAAACACAGCAACAGATGAAAAGGAATTCATGAAATAAATCAGAAAAGATATAAGGGTTCGGAATTCTTCTCAGAATGTAGCAAGAATTCTTTTCCCTAAGCTTACAAGCAGAAATCTCTCCAAAACTAAAGCGTAAAAAGTCTGTAGAAAACGTGATAGTAAAACACAGGCGGCTCTGGGCTTTTTATTCCATCTCATGCGACTTAGGATTATGTAAGATCGTTTCCTTATTTTTCTCCAGAGGTTGGAGCAGGTGCTCGACGAAAGGTCCAAACCGGGAGCAGGTGCTCCGCGGATGATTTCTCCAAAAGCGTATGAAATAGCTCCTTTTTGCTCAGATTCATCTCTTTTTGCTCCAATGCCTTCTAAACACTCTAATCCTCTGATAAGGCATCTAAGTCATCTGAAACTTCCTGAAAAGACTCCAAAAACTCCAAAAACGATTAGTAAAAATGGGTTAGAATGAGCCAAAATCTCCACTCATCATAAATATGTCGATAAGAAATAGAAAGAGAGAGAATATCTTTATAAATGAAATATTGAGTATTAAATGTATAATTGATATAAATTAATTTCTACCCAAATTAATATTAATGACACATGATGTAATTAGTCTAGTAAAGTAAGCATTTTTTTATAAGTATTTTGAGAAGCTCTCTCATGGCGACACATCAGCATAAGACCATCTCCAATGCGGGTCTGTTAAGAGTTTCTCATGTTAATTTGACATTAAAAATAGCCTAATTGATGAGAACCGATTCTCATGAGAGGAATTGAGAGACCCATGAGAGAACATGACGTGGCAAAGTCTGATTGGATGAAATTTTTTTTTGTTTTTTATTTTTTCCATTTATCTATCTCTCTTCTTCTGGTATTATTGCTGGAAAGAAAGAAAAAAAATTTCAGAACATATCGGGCGAAGCTTCAAGATTATCTATCGGTGCATCCTTCTCTCTTTCATGCATGTGAAATCGAGAGTCATGGCAGCGAAGCTTGAGAGATTTATCATATGAAACAAATTTGGATTTATCATATGGAACAAATTTAGATGAATTTAAAATTTCAACTTTTCTTTTTTCGATTTTTCTGTTTTGTACTTCTGTGTTTATTATATTATTTTTGTATGTGTTTGTAATTTAAATTAATGAATTAAATTTACTTTATAATATTTTTATAATTTAAAAAATTAATTTTTTTTTCTTAAGAAACTCTGTTTAAAGAACCTACCATTGGAGGTTTAAAAACTAAAAATTTCTCACAAATATACATATATGTGTAAGTAACACAAAATATATTAAAAAACAAGATGAGAACCTTTATGGGTCTCTCACCATTAGAGATGGTCTAACACTTTTGTAAGTCACACATCAAGTGAAAATTATTTTAAAATGTCCTTCTCAATTAATAAGATAAGATGTCTCTAAACAATTAATATAGCTTAAATGAAAAGAGATATAAAAATAGAGAGACAAAACGATATTATTATAGTCTTTTTTTATTTTTTTTGAAAACTTAGCAAACTAAACAAAGAAGCAGGGACATGTGTCATGTTAACCACCCATATGAATCCCATGTTTTTGGAGGTTAATCGTACCACCATCCATAAAGCATGCATACCACCATCCATAAAGCCTGCATACTCTCTTTTATATATTTACGTTCAATAAATTATCTTACCATGATTTAATTCTTAGGAGAGCTATATTTATATGCAAGATCGGGTTTCAAGTTCTATTTCATGGCTTTAGAGCTTGACACGACCGGTGAGACCCTTGTTGACATTGGTCGGGTTCTTGGAAGTCTTGATCGATGAAGTGTAGAGCTTGACACGACAGTAAGATAGGTCCTTAATGTGGGTCAACGCCACGTAGAAGCAGAGCCGTGTCTACAGTGAAATGAAAAAGGCAATCGCCTAAGACCACATCTTATTTATTAAGTTTAGAGGCCATATTTAACAAGTGAATTATAGTTTTCTTAGTTGGCTAATTTGTCTTGTGCATATTTTTATTTTGTTCAAATTCGATCCTCAGCCGCATAAAAGTATAACTATTTTTTCACCAAATTTTTTAAAAATATTACTACACATTTGATTACTGATTTTTTATATAATTTCATTAAAAAGGCCACATTTTAATTTTAGCCTAAAGCCTCCAAAATCCTAGGCACGGCACTGCGTAGAAGTATCCCTTAGAGTCAGTCGGATTGCTGTAGACCACAACCGCGTTCTTGTTCTTCCCATATGATCCTGGTTCCGAGCACACAATCTTCGCCTTTGCTCCTATATGAAATTAATCAATCGAACTTTCTAATTAGTAAATTTGTTTTTATAATGGATATCTAACCAGGAATCGTTAATAGTATGTTTACCTAGAATTGGGTACGTTTTGTAGCCGTTTTTGCATAAGATGATGCCATCAACGGCTTTAATGATATTTGGGACGTATGGCATGTAGGTTGGTTTTGATACGTATGGAGGAGGACGAGAATAGTTTGGAAACTTTTTGTAGACCGGAGGAAGGGGGCAGGGCTTGTAAACCGGAGGTGAGAGAGTAGGCTTAGTGTAAACCGGAGCTGAGAGTGTAGGTTTGTAAACCGATGGTGTGTAAACTGGAGGCGGGACAGTATGCTTGTAGGCGGGTGGTGAGTAAACCCGATGTGGGAGAGTTGGCTTGGCCGGTGGCGTGTAAACCGGAGGTGGGAGGGTGGGCTTGTAAACTGGTGGAATGTAAACCGGAGGTGGGAGAGTTGGCTTGTGGAGTGGTGGAGTGTAAAACGGAGGTGGAAGCGAGGGTTTATGAACCGGTGGAGTATACACCGGAGGTGGAATGGTGGGTTTGTGGGGAGGTGGTGTGTAAACTGGAGGTGGAAACGTGGGTTTATGAACCGGTGGAGTATAAACCGGTGGAGATGAGGGAGCGTAATAATTGGCAGTGGCAATGGTAGCCAAAGAAGGGAGGAGGCAAAGGCCAAAGGAGGCGCGTGTGATCGCCATTGCAGTCCCTGGTCTCGCCGGTCTTACCTGTAGGTAGCGCGTGGCTCGTCTTTTGTTTTTTTCTTTTTTTTTTAACATTGACCTATTATTCTATTACAAATTATTAGAACTATTACATCGACAATTCTACAACGGACAAGTCTCCCGCCTGCAAATACTCCAAACGGATTTTTATGCACTACGTTGAAAACCTCTTGTAAGCTTGTCTCCATTAATCTGCAAATTAATAATAAATCGTATTTTCCGGGACTCAAAACCCAAATCTCTTAATGCAGAAGCATTAATGAACCCATTAACCAGTAGGTTAAGGGGGCTTCCACCAAACTCACATCTTTTGCTTTTAGCTAGTTTCTTTTTTTTTATCTATTCTGTGTTTGAAGTGGGATGAGGAAATTGATTTCATGGGTTTTATAAGAAAATGTTAGGCTATTAAATGCTAATAAAATAAAATAAAAATATTATTTTCAAAGGAGACGAATTAGATTGTCATGTTTGGGATTCTCATAATGTGATGCACGATTAGAAACATCTTCGCCATTTACGTACAACCATGCATATGCATGCACACGGCGCCGACCAAATGATCGGAAAACCGGGCTATGAAAATTTGATCGGCCCATTAAATAGTATGTGTAGAGAAACTATATAGAACATTTCTGAAACCGGTGCTATGTGCTTCGTCAAACCGATTTTAAATTCCTTTTGCCCCAAACGAATATGAGATGGAACTGATATCAAATGTCTCCAGAGCTCTCTATCTCGATAGGCGATTAGGCGATTAGGGTTTTCCTCTCTTCCGCCGCCATTGGCGTCGCCTCACGCACGCCGGTGAGAACTATCTTCCCTCCCTTCTTCGGTCCTCTCTCTCTATGGCTTCTCTTTCTGCTTCCCCTCCTCCTCGTCCGCCGGATCCCCCTGACGATCTTCTCTTTCTGGCTCCTTTCTCGGCTCCTTCTGTTTTTCCCTCGGCAGTTCCGGTGGACTCTCTTTTTCCGAGATTGGTTTCCGAGGTCGCTTTGGTGCCTCCGACCTCTGGATCTGGTTCCGTGCTTCCTCTGGATTTCCCCTCTTCTGCTCAACCTCCGGTTTCGGGCTTGTGGGTTTCTAAAATTAAATCTCCCTTCAGGAATTTATCAAAGGTGGCTTCTCCTTCCTTCTCCGAGGACGGAGTCCCCTCTGTTTCAGCTCCTCCATCGATAGTTCTCGGATCTTCTCAAATTTGGAAGGACCATCTGGTTGCTTTCTTTCATGGTTCCCCTCCTTCTCCGGCAAAAATTTTCTCCGACCTGAACCCAATTTGGGGGAAGCAAGGACGAATCTCAATCAAGTCGCACTCTTCTAGGGTTTTTCTCATCTATATTCCTTGTGTTGTGACAAGACAATAGGCTCTTGATATTGGTTTTTGGAACTCTGGGAACTGCTCCTTCACCTTGACGGAATGGTCACCTCTTCTTAACCTGGCCCCAATGAAATTGGATTATGCTCCTGTTTGGGTTCTTTTCAGAAATGTGCCTCCAGAGTTGTGGTCATTCGTGGGTTTCAGCACCATTGCCTCTGGAGTTGGTTTTCCTGAGCATTCAGAATTCCCCAAGATTGCCCCTTATTCGAATGGGTTGTTAAACTTAAAGTGGTTGTTGAACTAGCTAAGTCTTGCCCAGCCTCGGTTCGTATTTTGGATAAGTTTCATAACTCTGTTCAGGTATCGGTGGAATTTCTTAAGCTTCCTCCACTTTTGCCATCCTGCGGAGAATTTGGTCATTTCGCCCTGCGATGCCCTGTGTTAAAGCGTGCTTCTATGGAACTTTCTCCTCCCCTAGTTGGAGGAGGTGGTGGTGAGCAAGCTTCAAGTTCATCTAATGCTCTACCTCCTTTGCATATTCATGTCGGCTCCCTTGCCCCCTGCCCTCCGGTGATGGGTGTGAAGAGATCTCAGAGTTTGCTTTCCTCCCCTGTTGTTTCTGCTCTTCCGGCTGGTTTTAATGAAGCTCATGGGCTTCCTGGTGTGGTCAACGATATCGCCTCCTCAAGCGAGTGGACATCGGTTGTTAGGAGGTCCAAAGTCCGCTCTCCTCCCTCAAAGCCTGCTTCCGTTCAGTCAGTTCGGCCTGTCACTACTTCTCAATTTGAAGCAGAGGAGGTTCTTATAAAAAATGCTCAGGCTATTCTTCCCCAAAGGTTAGCAAATCTCGATTCTGGTTCTCGTCCTCCGATCTCTACGTCTGCAAGGAAGAGAGCCCGGAAAAACCTCAGACAGCATATGTTTCTTCTATCCTCGTCCTCTTCGGACTCCATCCCTTTGCCGGGTCCTGCATTCGCGTCGACCATGGTTCAGAGTTCCTCCTTTTGTGGACAGTCGCTTTCGCGTCCTGCTCAGTTTTTAAAAGCTTAGGTGCGCTGCACCCCCCTTTTGACTTCATAATGAATTGTTTTTGTTGGGATATAAGAGGCCTTAATGGCGATGCAAGACAGCTTTTTGTTAAACGGTGGATCAGCACCAACCGTCCTATGATAGGCGGCCTTTTGGAAACGCATGTGAAGCAGCCTTCTTTACAAGACTTAATGATCCAGTCTTTCCCGTGCTGGAGGTATGAAGCAAATTATTCGCTGGATGCAGATAATGGGAGAATCCTGGTTATTTGGAATCCTTCTCTTTCGGTTATCATCTATCATCAAACTCCCCAAATTGTGTTGTGTGGCGTTTTCAATCCCTCGACGAGTCAGTCTTTCACTGTGGCTTTTGTTTACGCGAGGAATAGGAGATTAGAGAGGATCCCTTTGTGGAACTCTCTCAATGACATATCCTCTTCCAGTTTGGTTCGTGATTCTCCTTTACTGGTTATGGGAGACTTTAATCAAGTTCTCTCGCTGTCTGAGATATACTCGATCCTTCCGTGTTCTATATCCTTGGATGGAATGATTGATTTTCAGGATTGTTTGACTGAGTGTGGGCTTTTTGATTTGTCCTTTCGTGGATGCCATTTTACCTGGACTAACAAAAGTTCGACACTACCCAAAGCGCGTAAGCTAGATAGGGCTTTGATCAATAAGGCTTGGCAGGACCTTTTTCCGGCTTCTAACGCCTATTTCGACGCTCCAGGGGACTCAGATCATTCTCCATGTTTGGTGTCTTTGTCTAACAAAGTTACCGGAAGGAAGTCAAAATTTATATTCTTTCTCTTTTTCACTACTCATCCGGATTATAACAGTATAATTCAGGCAGCGTGGCAAAGTCCTATATCTCCTTCAGGGCCTATGTTCTCTCTCTATCAGAGGTTGAGGGCTGTTAAAGCTTCTTGTAAGGATCTTAATCGCAGATGCTTTAGCAACATCCAAGTCAGAACTAAGGAAGCTCTTAAGAAGCTGGAATCTATCCAACGTCATCTTCTAACTTCACCGTCTCAGAGTCTTTTCGAGGAAGAGGTTGTGCTAAGGAACTCGTGGTCCTTCCTAGCGTCTGCTGAAGAGTCCTTCTTTCGTCAAAAATCTCGAATCAGATGGCTATCTGCTGGTGACTCTAATACGTCGGTTTTCCACAAATCCGTTAAGGCAAATTTATCCAGGAATATTATCCATTTCCTACGGGATGATACTGGTGTCAAGATCTCAAGTCCTATGGGTTTGAAGAATCTTGTTATCCAGTATTTCTCCTCTTTACTTGGTACTGCAAATTCGAATGTTGAACCACTCTCGGTTTCGGGTATTCAGAGTCTGCATCCTTTTCGTTGTGATCCTTCTCAGGCTGCTATTATATCGAGTATTCCTTCTCCCCAGGAGATTAAGGAAACGGTTTTTGCGCTCCCAAAGAACAAAGCACCTGGGCCTGATGGGTTTTCATCTGAGTTCTTTACCCACTCTTGGGGTCAGGTAGGAGATGATTTGGTTGCGGCTGTGCAGGATTTTTTCATCAGCTCTTCGATGCTGAGGCAGGTTAACACCACGGTTATTGCTCTTATACCAAAAATGATTGGTGCCGCTAGCCAATCTCCTTGTGCAACACTGTCTACAAGGTTATCTCGCGGATATTATCTTCTCGGCTGAAATCCATTACTCCGGATGCTGTTCAACGAAATCAAGTCGGCTTTGTTAAAGGTCGGTTAATGTGTGAGAATGTTCTCCTGGCTGCAGAGCTGGTTAGTGATTTCCATCTCCCAGGTTTTATCACTCGAGGTTGTCTTCAAATCAATATCACAAAGGCGTATGACAATGTGGATTGGTCCTTCTTTTTAAATATTCTAAAAGCTTTTGGATTATCCGAGGTGTTTATTGGATGGACCAGACTTTGTATCTCTTCCCCGCATTATTCTATTGCCCTGAACGGCGAGCTAGTTGGTTTTATCCAGGGGAAGAAGGGTTTAAGGCAGGGAGATCCCATCACCTCTTCTCTTTTTGTGCTTGTCATGGACGTGCTTTCGAAGCTTTTGGACAAAGCTGTTCGGGACCTCATCGTCAAGCCTCATCCGAGTTGTCTGGATCCTCTTATTACTCACCTGAGTTTCGCGGACGACGTTCTGATATTTTTTGATGGTACATCTGATTCCCTGGGTGGAATACTATCAGTTCTATCATCTTTTGAGTGAGTCTCTGGTTTGTCACTTAGTTTGAGGAAGTCGTGTCTTTTCATCGATGGAAACAATCTTCCCTACTCTCGGGAATTAGCTGGCCGTTTTGGCCTTCAGTTGGGTAGCCTTCCGGTTCGCTATTTCGGTTTGCCTCTGATGCCTCATAAGCTGAGACCCCAGGACTTTCAGCCCTTGATCGATAAGGTTAAAGCCCGTATTTCTTCCTGGACTGTCAAGCGGTTATCTTTTGCTGGAAGACTTCAATTAATTCAGTCTGTGCTTTTTAGTATCATAAACTTCTGGTCCTCGGTGTTTCCTCTCCCCAAGGGATGTTTACATACGCTAGAACGTATCTGTAGTGCTTTTCTATGGAGTGGGTCTACATATTCCGCGAGAGGAGCAAAGGTATCATGGGCTTCGGTGTGCACTCCTAAGGATGCGGGAGGGCTAGGTCTGAAGCGACTTGAAGGTTTGAACCAGGTTTTTGGTCTCAAGCTTATTTGGCTCCTTTTCGCTGAGAATGGGTCATTGTGGGTTGCGTGGATTAAGAAAATGGTGCTTCGGGGTCGTCTTTTTTGGTCTACGGATTTTCATCTTTCTGGCAGCTGGATTTGGAGGCGCTTAATGAAGTTAAGACCCCTTGCCCGTCCCTTTCTAGCTTGTCAGGTTCACTCTGGATCTTCTTCTCTGTTTTGGCATGATAATTGGACAAACTTAGGCCCCCTGATTGACATTACGGGACCGAATGGTCCGAGGGTTTCTGGAATCTCTTCTATGTCTGTGGTTAAGGAGGTTTGCCATCAGGGGAATTGGGGCGTTTCCCGTGGGAGGCATCCGATTCTCTCCTTACTGCGCGATTGTCTGCCCCCAAATTTGTCTAACTCCTTGTCCGATCAGGATGATACATTTCTCTGGAGGAAATCGGCTGGATCTCCTCCTGGGATCTTCTCCTCTTCCAAGACTTGATTAAGCCTGAACCCCTCGCCTCCCCTGGTTGCTTGGTCTAAAGCTGTTTGGCCCTCGGTTCGTATTCCTAAACACTCGTTTCTCCTTTGGGTTCTTATGCGGGACAGGATGCCGACTCGAGATAGGCTGAGAAGTTGGGGTCTAAATGTTCCTATGAACTGTTTGTTGTGTGGTTCCTTTCCGGAATCCCGCTTGCACCTATTTTTCGACTATGAGTTTTCTGCGGAGGTTCTTTGCACTCTATTCTCTCATCGTGATTTATCCCCTCCCTCTTCTCTCGACGCTGCAATCAGGTGGACTCGCTCGGTTTCGCGAAACAAGAGGCTCCGGAACATTTGCAATTTGGCTTTCCAATCCCTGGTTTATTTTCTCTGGAAAGAGAGGAATTCCAGATTACACAATGCTTCTTCAAAGCCGGTACAGGTTATTATCAGAGATATTCGTACCACCATGAGGGCAAAGCTTGCGGGTCTTGACAGGGATTCAACGGTCAAGCCCAGAGTTTCCTCTTCTTCCACCACGTCTGACTCTTATGTCTTAACATGGTTCACGTACTTCCAGCCGTAACTCCTTTCCACTATGTTCGGACGTTATAAGTCTCCTAAGTCTTGCTTCACTTGCGTTTCACATGCTGTTCTCTGCATCCTTCATAAATATCCTTGTTTTCTTATCTATGTAGGTTGCTTTGTAATTTTCTTTTCACCACTCGGTCTTTACTCTGATGTATTGTAATGATGTCCCCTTTGTGGGAGGAGAAAGGTGAATAAGAATGAAAGTTAAAAAATAAAAAAAAAAAACGAATATGATGGATGAGATTCTCAAAGACATCAACGTTACTTAGGGCTTGAAAATGAATTTTTTCTTGGGGTTAGTGAAGCTGTGTAATAAATGAATAAGAGGGATTTTTCTAGTGGTTAATTAATATGTCACCCCATTGATATTCCTTCATAGACTCACGGTGAGGATCGAAGGCTAGGAAGATGGTAATAAAAGCCTCTATGATCAACAAATCTCAATTAATCAATTTTAAATACTTGAGGAATGCGAAATACTTCTATAAATCTATCAAAACATATATATGGTGTGCAGATCACTCTTGCAAGTTTAAAATAAAACATTCATCAACATTATTTCTAAGTCGTGTATCTATATTAATAAAGTTAGTTTTCTTCAATTCTCCTTCCGCCACCTTAGCGTCTACCTAGATACTTAATATATACAAAATCTTCAAATATAATTAAAAAAAATAGCCCAAAATTTCTAAATTTAATAATATCAAATAAATTATAATATATTCTAAATGGACTTCTACAAATAAGCTTATATGAAACAAAAACAAAAAAAAAACCAAAATTACCCAACAAAAGCTTTTATATGTTAATATCTTTACTTAATTAATTGCGCAAAATTTGACCATTTAAAAAAAGTAAAGATATGTATCTCATTAACACATAACGTTTATCATAGTATCTTTTGGCATTTTATGTATCTCTTTACCATGGTCTAATGATACAATCATCTACAAATTCAAATTGTGAGGGTTCCTTTCCAGCTTCCATCATGACTGTTGTTTCTAGTGATAAAGATAAACTAAGATCTAGTGGGCTTCATTAGGTCATGGGCTTACGCGGATTCACTTGGGGGGTGTGGTACGGTTTCCTGATAGACTTGAAAAAAGGAAAAAGGAAAATTCTTTTTCTAGTGGGTTTAGGAGTCGGGTTTTTTTGAGGCTATAAATACATGACTTAAGAGTTTGTAATTATTCATTCACACAATTAATAATAAAACCCTAAACGGGTGTTTGCCTTAATTTGCGATTTCTTTCTAAGTTTTATTGCTTTTTTCGTGCTTGATTCACAACAAGTGGTATCAGAGCTCAAGGTTTTTCCGCGAATTGTCATGACGAAAGGAAACTCTCTCAAGTTCGATATACCTAGATTCAATGGGAAGGGAAATTTTGGGTTATGGCAAAGTCGAGTCAAGGATCTGCTGACGCAGCAGGGTATGAAGAAGGCGTTGTTAGAGAAGAAACCGGACAAGATCAAGCAGGATGATTGGGATGATATGCAGGATCAAGCTGTTTCAACGATTCGATTTTGTCTCTCCGATGATATTACAAATCAAGTGATTAACATCACGACTTGAAAGGAGATGTGGGACAAGTTGGAGAAGATGTACATGTCAAAATCTTTATCCAGCAAGCTGTATCTGAAACAGAAGTTATTTGGGCTCAAGATGGTGGAATCAGGCGATCTTATTGCTCATATTAACAATTTCAACCAAATCATTGGAGATCTTACGCGTGTGGATATGAAAATTGAGGACGAGGATAAAGCCATGATTCTGCTGTGTTCTCTTCCTCCTCAGTATGAGACGTTGGTGACAGCTATTGCAGTCGATAAAACGACTATATCGCTGGAGACGGTTTGTAGTTCGCTGCAATCTCATTGGGAAAGGCGGGAAAACACTACCGTGGGTGACAAGTCTCAAGGTGATGGTTTGTACGTGAGTAGCAACCAGCAACGATGAAGGCAGGAAAAGAAGCAGGATGGAACTAAAAGGGACAAGTCGAAGTCTAAACCAGAAAAGAATTCGATGTGCTTTGGTTGTTGTCAGAAAGGCCATTATCGAAGGGATTGTCCGAACAAAAAACAGAATGGTAGATCTGGTTCTGCAAACGCAGTTCAGAAGGAGGATTCAGATGACAGTATAGGCGATTTGTTGGCTGTGACATCTAGTAATCACACAGACTCGTGGATCCTAGATACAGATGCATCATTCCATATGACTCCTCACAGAGAATGGTTTGAGACGTACAAGGCTGGGAATATGGGATCTGTTCAGTTGGCAAACGACATGTCATGTGGTGTCATTGGTACTGGAGAGATCAAGTTTCGTATGCATGATGGCATCATCAGAACATTGACTGATGTTAGGCATGTTCCAGGAGTGAAGAAAATTTTGATCCCTTTGGGGACTCTTCAAAGAAACGGATTCAGACTCAGAGGTGATGAAGATGAAGACGTGTTGAAGGTCTGTAAGGGTTCTTTGGTGGTGATTAAAGGAAAGTTGACAGCTGGGAACGTCTATAAGATGTTATGGAGTGTAGTTGTAGGTGGAGCTGCAGCTGCTGTGTCTGAATCCGATTGCATAGCTCTTTGGCATATGCGTCTGGGGCATATAGGAGAGCATGGGTTGTTTAAACTCCATAAGAGGGGTCTTCTGGACGGGCTAAAGAGTTGCAAGATGGATTTCTGCAAGTTCTGTGTGATGGGAAAGCAGTCCAAAGTTTCGTTCAAGACAGGACAACACACGACAAAGGGTCTTTTAGACTATGTTCATTCTGATGTGTGGGCTCCAACTCGGGAACAGTCATTGGGAGGGTCTAGGTACTTTGTCATCTTCATTGATGATTTCTCCAAGAAGGTTTGGGTGTACTTTATGAAGCAGAAATCTGAAGTTTTTGCAAACTTCAAGGTTTGGAAGGCTGAAGTAGAAAACCAGGTGGAGAGAAAGGTTAAGTATCTGAGATCAGATAATGGCACAGAGTATACTGACGGAGATTTTCAGAAGTTCTGTGAGGAGCATGGCAGTTAAAGACACTTTACTGTCAAGAAAACGCCTCAGCAAAACGGTGTCAGTGAGAGGATGAACCGGACAATTGCAGAGAAGGCAAGGTGTTTGAGGTTGAATGCAGGGCTTCCTAAGCAGTTCTGGGCAGAGGCAGTAAACATGGCGGTCTACCTCATCAACAGGTCGCCTAGGAGTTCCTTAGAAGGGAAAGTCGCTGAAGAGATTTGGACTGGATAGATGTTGATCTGTCAAACTTGAAGATATTTGGATGTCCAGCTTACATGTTGGTTCCAAGTGACGAAAGGTCTAAGCTGGATTCAAAATCCAAGAAGTGCATATTTCTGGGTTTTGGAAAATGAGTGAAAGGCTTCAAGTTATATGATCCTGTTGATAAGAAGAGGGTGTTCAGTTGAGATGTGGTCTTTGATGAGCAATATATGGTGCAGCAGGCGAGATCAGAACGAGTGCCTGTGATCATTGAGACTGAAGCGGATTCTGGTACATCATAGGATGAGTCTAGTGAGCCTAGACAAGCAGCATAACGTGATGAGTAACCTGTTGAGGTGGAGCAGGACGTTCAACATAGAAAAGCAGAGGAAAGTTTGGCACTTCAAAGACCAAGACGCATCATTAAGCCGCCTGAAAGATTAGGGTTTGAAGACATGGTGAATTATGCTCTGATGGTTGGTTTAGGTGATCCAGCAAACTTTATAGAGGCTATCTCAAGTCTCAAAAAAGATTTCTGGATTGGAGCTATGACAGAAGAGAATGAGAGCCTTGATAGGAATCAAACATGGGATCTAACGTCTTTACCAAAAGGCAAGAAGACAATAGGATGCAAGTGGGTTTTCAAGGTAAAACCTGGGATGTCTGAGAAGGAACCAGTGAAGTACAAGGCAAGGTTGGTGGCAAAGGGTTACTCACAGAAGAAAGGGGTTGATTATGACGAAATATTCTCCCCAGTAGTTAGGCACACTTCTATTCGAGCTGTGCTGGGTTTAGTAGCGAGCTGGGATTTCCATCTTGATCAGATGGATGTAAAGACAGCATTTCTTCATGGAGATCTGGACGAAGAGATTTATATGGAGCAACCAGAAGGGTTTGTGAAACCAGGAGAGGAGAAGCTTGTGTGCAGACTTAAGAAGTCTCTGTATGGATTGAAGCAAGCTCCTAGGCAATGGTACAAACGTTTTGACTCCTACATGGTGAACATTGGCTACAGAAGTTGTGAGTATGATAGCTGCGTCTATGTAAGGTATCTGGACGACCATTCTCCCATATACCTACTGCTTTATGTTGATGATATGCTCATTGCTGCGAAAGATATGGAGGATATTGATAAGCTGAAAGAGTTGTTGAAGAATGAGTTTGATATGAAGGATCTTGGTGCTGCAAAGAAGATCCTTGGGATGGAAATTCGCAGAGAAAGAAGCTCAAGGAGATTATGGCTTTCTCAAAAGAGCTATATTCAGAAGATTGTAGACAGGTTTGACATGGAAGATGCAAAGATAGTGTCTACACCTTTGGCGATGCACTTCTCACTTTCAGCGATGCAGTGTCCTAAGTCTGATCAAGAGATCAGAGATATGTCGAAAGTTCCTTATGCAAGTCCAGTTGGTTGCTTGATGTATGCTATGGTGTGCACTAGACCTGATTTATTAGCACAAGCAGTTAGTCAAGTGAGCAAGTACATGTCCAATCTTGGAAGAGAACACTAGAAAGCCGTCAAATGGATTTTTAGATACTTAAAGGGTACAAGTGATCTTGGGCTTATGTTTGGTGGTCAAGAGAGTGGCTCAGTTGTGGGATACGTGGATTCAGATTATGCTGGTGATCTAGACAACAGAAGATCTACTACAGGGTACATTTTTACTCTTGCAGGAGGTCCTATTTGTTGGAGATCTGTGCTACAGTCTGTTGTTGCTATGTCTACCACCGAAGCTGAGTATATGGCAATGGGAGAGGCAGCTAAGGAAGCACTTTGGGTTAAGGGACTTGTGACAGAGTTGGGTGTTGATCAAGGTGGAGTTCAGCTATACAGCGACAGCCAGAGTGCGTTGTCTCTAGCCAAGAACCCGGTATATCATGCAAGGACGAAGCACATTCATGTCAGATTTCATAAGATCAGAGAGTTGTCTGCATCTGGAGAAGTTTTGTTGGAGAAGGTGCACACGTTAGAGAATGCAGCTGATATGTTGACCAAGCCCGTTACTGTGGAGAAGTTTAAGCATTGCTTGGATTTGCTCCATGTTTTCAAGTGCTGAAGAAAAAGAAATCCCCCGAGAAGTGATTGGAGTTTGAAAGTGACTTTATGGAGATTTTTGTCAAGGTGGAGATTGTTGTTTCTAGTGACAAAGATAAACTAGGGTCTAGTGGGCTTCATTAGGTCATGGGCTTACGCGGATTCACTTGGGAGGTGTGGTACGGTTTCCTGATAGGCTTGGAAAAGGAAAAAGGAAAATCTTTTTTCTACTGGGTTTAAGAGTCGGGTTTTTTTTTATGCTATAAATACAGGGTTTAAGGGTTTGTAATTATTCATTCACACAATTAATAATAAAACCCTAAATGGGTGTTTGCCTCAATTTACAATTTCTTTCTAAATTTTATTGCTTTCTTCGTGCTTGATTCAGAACAATGACACTCAATTTAAACTTCATCTTAGCAGAATGAATAAGATTTGATGTTGACAAAAAAAAATTAAAGTCATCTGCAAAATGTGATGAGGTGTAATTCCTTGCAAACTGCTTCCTTCAGAAGTTTTTTGAAAAACCGTGACCTATTCAATGTAGTTAGGCTCTCATCCACACTGCCTCAAAAACATATGATTGGCAGACTCTGAATCTGGATCTAATTGGGCCACAAAATTGACAGAATCCAAAAAGTTGACACTATTTTTCACCAAATCTAACAAAAAAAGGAAGACTTATTTCATGATCAATAGAAGTAAAGTGAGGTGTACCATCTTCTTCTTCTAGGATGATGATATTATCACTGTTTTGATCCATATTCTCAAAACGTACATCAAGCACAGAAATCCTAAGCATTTCGCCCATGTTTAGTCTTTCATGATATTTGTCAAAGTATTCACCAATGTCACCCTCATTCTCCATGTAATGAACCAAGACTTGCATCATCTAGTTTTCATTTCCAATTGACAATCTTACAAACAATGTAGGCAATACTAGCTCCTGCAAAGCAATAAACCTCTACAGATTATGATATGTGGCCATCTATGAAAAGGTCCAAAAGATAAACAGATTCTGATCTGTGAAAATCCATGGAATTACACTTCATCACATTGGGCAGATGGCTTCATTTTTTTACTTTTTTTGGCTAAATTAAACATCAAATCTGATTCATCCAAATGTTTATGACAAAGCATTCTTATTATCCTCAACATAAGGGATAATCCAATTAGGCATCATAGAATACAACTTAAGGATATTACTCATGAAAGAAGAAGTCTTCTGAGTTATTCAGTCTGCCACTCTATTACCTTCTCACGTTTAAAACACTATCTTATAATCTTCAGAACGGGTTAATAGGTGTTCCACACTTAACACAGGTCACAAGCCATCAAATAATGCCTCAACCATCGATATGGTAGCTGATTCGAATATTATATATATAAAAAGAGTTTTTTTTTTTTATGTTGTCACGTTAGTATCAACTTGTATACCATTTATAAAAAAAAAAAACTAATCTAATATTAAAATATGATAATTACACGTCTTATTTGTGAATATATAAATAAAGATACGATGTAATAAAGAATCACAACTAATAAATCAACTATTTCTATAACAATAAAAATCTCTAAACAATTAGTGCAGATTAGATAAAAAGAGAAATAAAAAGAGAGAGAGACAAAACGAGATTTTTATAGTCAACTTTTGTTAGCTAGTTTGAAAACTTAGCAAACCAGACAAAGAAGCAGGGACATCTGTCATATTATATGAATATGATACCCATGTTTTCGGAGGTTAATCATACCACTCTACACATAAAACATACTCTCTTTTATACATTTAGGTTCAATACATTATGTCATTATCTTACCAAAATTTAATTCTTGGGAGAGCTATATCTAAATGCCACATCGGGTTTCAAGTTCTATTTAATGTCAACCTCGAGGCTACAAGAGCATTCCTTCAACGGTAATTAACACTTAATACTTAATGTCCATTAGTTATGCCCTCTCATGTTCAAGATGATACACAAATCCACTAATTCTACAAAACAAAACCAGCTTGACTTGCAAAGAGAAAGGAAGTCACTCCATTGAAAAATACCATGAAGTCCAGAAAAATGAGTATGTCTCCATTGCAGAACTCAATGGATTTTTTGTCACATCCAACCTCCAGGTTAATTTAAAATTTTCCAAAAAATATTCTCAATATTAAACACCAAAGAAGTTGTTCATATACAAAACTAACTACATCTCTTTAAGTGTAAGAGACTGAACTATGCACCGCTCTACAAAAGGATGATGTTACATTTCCTAGAATACAAAATCAAGTAAATTAAACACAATAAATATCAAATAGATACTTTGTTTTTAACATCTCCAAATAGATAATAATGAAAAATATTAAAACTGGTAAACGTTTGCATGGAGAGCGGATCACACACTAGTTTATTATATAAAATAATTTGATAGATTACATTTGTAACCACCGAACAATTGAAATTTGAATAAACAAATGAAAGAACATTTTTGGAGTGAAAAGAAGAAAAAATCAGATAATAAATTTATCAAAGCGACCTCATATATAACGCATGCAAGTTCATAATCTTGTGATGATTTCAGTACTTAGGAATGCGAGGAGCAGCCTTGGGACCGGTAAAGTAGAAAGGACCGACGTTAAAGAGCTTCAAGTTCTTGTCGGAGTACATCGACAAGGGAACTCCGGTGAGACCCTTGTTGACATTGGTCGGGTTCTTGCAAGTCTTGATCGATGAAGTGTAGAGCTTGACACGACAGTAAGATAGGTCCTTGATGTGGGTCAACGCCACCTGGAAGTATCCCTTAGCGTCAGTTGGATTGCTGTAGATCACAACCTCGCTCTTGTTCTTCCCATATGATCCTGGTTCTGAGCACACAATCTTCGCCTTTGCTCCTATATGGAAATAATCAATCGAACTTTCTAATTAGTAACTTTGTTTTTATAATAGATATCTAACGAGGAATCGTTAATAGTATGTTTACCTTGAATTGGGTACGTTTTGTAGCCGTTTTTGCATAAGATGATGCCATCAACGGCTTTAATGATCTCTGGGACGTATGGCTTGTAGGTTGGTTTTGGTACGTATGGAGGTGGATGAGAATAGCTTGGAGACTTTTTGTAGACCGGAGGAAGGGGGGTGGGCTTGTAAACCGGAGGTGGGAGAGTTGGCTTGGTGTAAACCGGAGGTGAGAGTGTGGGTTTGTAAACCGGTGGAATGTAAACTGGAGGTGGGAGAGTAGGCTTGTAGGCAGGTGGTGAGTAAATCCGACGTGGGAGAGTTGGCTTGTGGGCTGGTGACGTGTAAACCGGAGGTGGGAGAGTGGGCTTGTGAACTGGTGGAATGTAAACCGGAGGTGGGAGAACTGGGTTGTGGAATGGTGGAGTGTAAACCGGAGGTGAAAGCGTAGGTTTATGAACCGGTGGAGTATAAACCGGTGGAATGGTGGTTTTGTGGGCAGGTGGTGTGTAAACCGGAGGTGAAAGCGTGGGTTTATGAACCGGTGGAGTGTAAACCGGAAGAGATGAGGGAGTATAGTAATCAGCAGTGGCAATGGTAGCCAAAGCAAGAAAGAGGCAAATGCCAAAGGAGGCGCGTGTGATCGCCATTGCAGAGCGCGTGGCTTGTCTTTAGCTAGTTTGTTGTTTTGTTTGTGTTCTGTATTTGGAGTGGGATGAGGAAATGATTTCATGAAATGGGGTTTTATAAGAAAACTAGATTTTGAGCGTGGATATTTGGTTGATAAAAATTATATGCAATCAATTATTATTATTAAGATATAAATTTTATATGTTAATATTTTAATAATATATTAATAATATTATGGTGTTAATCTAATAATTTTTATGTAAATAGTGAGGTTTTAATGGGGTTTTATATACAATATGTCATATTTCAAAAACATATTATTTGGTCAAAAACTTATAAGTTAATATAACCGAACCAACTAATTTTTTTTTTTATAAATCAATCAAATGTTACTTTTTAAACATAGTATTGACATGATGATAACATGTTATACATTCACTTTTTTTAAATCAAGAAGATAATTGTTTTTATTTCACTTTTATTCCAATTATATATGTGTTCTTTAAAAACAATAATAAAATTAAAAATTAATATTTCATCTTTTTCTTCATGTTCATTTTTATTCTTGTTATATCTGTTTTTATTATATTTATTTATTTAAATAATTTCTGTATGATTATATTCAGTTTCATCATATTCATTCTCACTTTTTTCTAATTATAATTAAGTAGGCAAAATAGATACAATTTAATACATACAAATTTATAACAATGAAATAACAAATTGAGCAACTCAAAACTAAGGTCTTCTACATTAATCTATTGCAATTCCAAGTCGAATATACAAAATGTATTTTTTTATCATTTTCCTATAATATATTACATGAGATTATTTGGAAATATGTTTTGCATATGTGAAAAAAATTTAGATGAATATAAATAATAATTATTAGTTATTTAAAATTTTATGTGAAAATTCTTAAAATCAAATATCTTAAACTTGTATAAGTAGCATATATTTTTTGATAGATAATAAATTAAATTTGTAACTTAAACAGTGATAATGGAGATTTTAATATCATGTTGCTTTTTTGTTATTTCTAGAGATTTAACTTATTTTTTAGTTTATTTTCTTAACCATAATATTAGAATTAGAAAACTTTTTATAATTTAAAATTTTGATATATACGAATAAAATTAAAATTTTAAATGCTGATGTGGATACTTTGAAAATAATATAGCTTTAACTGTTATTAATAATAAAATAATTTTAATTAACAATTTTTCCTATATTTTTGTATTAACAATATAATTTTATTATTTAGATTTTTTTTTTAATTTTAGTTATTGATGTGGACTAATAAAATTGATCTTTTAAATCTTTTGAGAATGTCTTTAGAGGCATATAACTTTAATTTTTTTCTATAATTATATTTTTTTGTTAACAATATAATTTTAAAACTTGAAAATTGTCTTAATTTTAAATATTGATGTGGACCAATAAATTAAATTTTAAATTATATGTGGACATTCTTAGAGACATATAGCTTTAACTTTTATCAATAATAGATTTAGAAAATCAAAGCTGGAAGATCCCACACGATACCCGTTGCAGCAAGTGATTTTGGTATCTCCTCTTTGGTTTGAGGCTTACCGAATGTATTCGGATGGTGTTTGGTCAGCTAATTGTTATCGTTGTGGTTAAGTTTAGGTTGCAAAAATCTAGCTCGGATACTTAGTCTCTTTCGTCTTAATGACGGAATCTCTTTCTCTATTTTCAGTGCTTCTTTTTCAAAAGTGTCGAGTATCAATCACTTGACATGTTTCTCGGATCGCTTGAAATTTATCATTATTCTCAAATTCTTTGGCCAAGCTTTGGAGTTTTTACGGTCTTTTTTTTTTTAATATTAAAACGGTTTGTAATGACTTTGTTTATATCTCATTTTATTATATTTTTTGTAATTTAGCTAATAGTAAAACATATAGTTTAGTCAAGTTGGTTCCTTTATGTTGTAATGATTCAATTTTTTAGTAAAACCTAACTATATATATATATATATATTTTTGTTTATTTGACATGGTTGCAAATACAGAAAAACAAAACTTAAAAATTATCATAGTTATATAAAAATGCTAATGTAAGAGTCTCTAAATATGTGTGTATATATTTAATTTAAATTTAAAATTTAAAATTTTAGTTTTTTATTATTAATATGAATTTTATATATAATTTCTTTATTTTTAATAATTTTTAAAAACAATAATAAAATTTGGAAATTTTTTTAATTTTCAGTGTTGAGCTGGACCAATAAAAAATTTATACATAATTATTTTACTCAGAAATAATATTAGAATTTGTAAAGTTTCTTAATTTACTTATTCAGCAATAATATTAGAATTTGTAAACTTTTCTTAATCTTGAATGTTGATGTGGACCAATAAAATTGCCATTTTAAATTCTATGTGGACACCTTAAAATGCATTTAGCTTCAACTTTTATTAGTATATATAAGATAAGATAAGATGTTAGGATATTAAATATGTTATAAAATAGAAAATATTATCTTCAAAGGTGAATAATTGGATAGTCATGTTTGGGATTCTGATAGTGTGATGCACGATTAGAAACATCTTCGCCATTTACAAGTTACAACCATGCATATGCATGCACACGGCGCCGACCAAATAATTGGAGAACAGGGCTGGGAGAGTTTGATCGGCCCATCAACTAGTACGGGTAGAGAAAGTTATAAAACACCTTTCTTAAACTGGTGCTATGTGCTTTTTCTAACCGATTATGAATTCCTCTATAGTCCCAAAGGACGATGAGATGGATGAGATTTAAAAAGATATCAACGTTACTTATGGCATGAAAATGAAAATTTTATTGGGTTTAGTGAAGCCATGCACTTGAATGAATGAGATGACTTTTGTTGCAAGTTAATATGTCACCCCACTGATTTTACTTTAGAGACTCATGGCGAGGATCGATGGCTAGAAAGATGGCGAAGAGACTTTTTCATGATCAAATGTAATAAAAGCCTCTCTCATCAATAAAACTCAGTTAATCAATTCAAAAACTTGTCGGATATCAATGGGGTGACATATTAACTTGTGGGATGCTTCGTTTGCTACAATCTAATTTGTACCGTATTACTTTTTACCACCTCTTATTCTTACCACCATCTTTCTTACCGTCTCACAATCTCTAACCACACACATCTATTTTTTGTCACTAAACCGAAACATTGATAAAAAAAACATAAATTGTAACTAGAAACGATGAAACAAGAGAATAAGAAAAAGCAAGTAATATTTTTTCACGGAGAAGTTCCAACTAAGTCACTCCATCACTCAAACTATAGTTCGAAGCTGGGATGGAATCTAACCAAGTCCACTATTTTTGGTCAGTTGTAACTAATAATGTTCCTTTTCTTTTTTACACCTATGCTGGCTAAAATTCTTGGGTATATTGCTCTATATTACCAACAACGAAACAAGTAACATATTAGAAACGCCATGAATACACCATAGGTTTTGTTGGAAGAGACTATTATATCTCCTTTGATCAAGCCACAGAACACACCTTGTCTGTAAAAATAAACAGAGAGATTTAAGCATATACATATCATACATTTGAATCATGTTATAAATTTAAACATACCTTGTCTAATGCTGCTACAGCAAAGACGATTGTCGTCTATATAAGTTGCCTGAACACCAATCATCCAAGATCCTATAGAGGTATCATCAAATGCATATGTCTTCAATGATCCACTGCATTTACATATATATACCAAAGAAGAGAACATGTGATGATTGTGAACGAGCGTGGAACAATGCCAGATTAGTAAGATTGTGAACAAAACCTGTTTATGTTTATATACTGAGCCAAATTCTTGGATAGTATTAACAACGATCCAGCTGCATGACGGAAGTACCTAAAGACAACGAAGGAAGAATATGAGTTTATGATGTTAAATTTCAATGAAGAACTTGACGAGTATGTATATAATATTTTTCAATCACTTACGATTTTTCATCCCCAAATTTCCACCATTCTGGCTCATACCATTGCCCTCCCCTGAAAACACCAAGACCCATGTAGATGGAGATTAGAATGTATTACTATATTTTCAAGGAGACTCAGAATTTAGTAAAATTGAGTATGATACGAACTCTTCAGCAACAACTTCGCCAGACTTCATGCACCCAATGTAAGCAGCGTCTTGACCACGCCGGCTTTCAAGTAGACCAATCAACCCCTCTATTAAAACATTTGTCACACAAATTAAATTGTTGGGATTGGATCGGAGAAAAGTTTAGCATGAACGGAATTAAACATAACTTAAGAATAGAGGAAATAAAAGAGGAAGTATCTACCAAGATCTAGGTCAATATTGTCATCAACTTTGATGTAAAACTCTGCATCCCAGTTTTGAACAGCAGCACTGAAGAAGTACTTCACTTTCTTGGGTAGCTCTTCTTGGGCCTCCTCGTGATTTTCCTGATAAACCAAATGTGCCAGAAGAAAATAACAGTGAGCAAAACTGTGTGTGCAAAACAAAAACAAAAGAAGGAAACACTTACATAATTCGATCAAGCAGGCAGCAAAAAGATCATAAAGCTTTTAATACTGTTTACTTACAAGAATCAGAAAATCTTTTCTTGCTCGATCTTCCTCGTCAATTTTTCGATCTAGGCTATCACCTCGGTTTGGACTGGAATTCTTAAAACATTCACATCAGTATTATAATCCATTTAGTGATAAGAAGCACGAGAAGATAAAAAACTTAATACATAAAACAAAAACAAAGATTTAGTCAGTGAGAAAACCTTCGACCAATCACAAAACGTATGATAACTCCTCTTTCCTCAAGTTTCCTCAAAGCATCACCTATAACGGAAAACATTGGTGATCATACAAACTATTAAAATGCCAAAACGGTTTCGATGATTCAGTCACATCACGATCTATACCTTGTGGCATCCAAGATCCTCTAAACGTATTTCGCCTCAGATGACTTCCAAAGCCAGTATAGACTCCTATCACAGCAAGCAATTTCTTCCCTGAAGACGAACCACTTTTCTTGTTTTTCAGATAGCCTTGACTCTTTGCAAGAGTCAACTCCATTTCAGTCTCAATAATTTTCCTCTCAAGATCTCTAAATTAACAAGTCACATAATGTGTTATTACCAGCAGAAAACACATTTGCATCCTCCACAATCACACAAAAACCAACTTACTTGCATCCTAAAACCATCAGCTTGTCATCCACAGTAAGAACCTTAGGCCTCTACACACCCCCAAGAACATCAAAAATTTGGAGTAATAAGAATGAATCATGCCAATGAGACGAGGTTTCAAAAACCAATTAAAGAGTGCACAAGAATGGCCAAACCTGATCATAATTCTTCTTAAGCATATTATTGAGTACTACTCTATTCTCCGCATCTTGCCATAACCTAATAATAAGAAACCAGTACCAGACTAAAATTAGAGATTGAATTGATACAAGACTAATTAGAGATTAAATACTAAGCGACTAATATAGAGATTGAACAAACAAAAAGTATAGTTTGGGGAGATTTATCGAAAACAATGATAAAAGTGTTGGATCACGATCGTTAACGATACAAATCTCTGAATCTAGAGTCATTTTGGAGATTCTATTATCGATCGAATCAGCGAAAATTGGGGGGAAAATTCGACGTACCGACCAGCGACGTAGAGCCAAGCGACGCAAGAGAAGAAAGCCATGATAACTGAAGGCTTGGAGGTATTCTGAGATTTGGAGGATCTTCCTCGTCGTTCTGATTTGGACGAAACCGTCGTGGGTAAGCTGCTCTCCATCTCAATCCACGATCACAGGAAAGAGATGAGAGAGATGAGAGGGAGTTTCAAATCTGAGAGAGCAAGCAAAAATAATGAGATAAGAGGGAGATTTTCAAAATATGGTAGAGAATCGCAAGTGAAGAAGAGAGCTCTGAATTTGTTTCGGTTTCTGTGTTGGTGCTTGGAGATTTGGTTACTCTCTTGCAGGCTCATTTAAGACTATAGAGTCGTAGCCAAAATTCTTCAGTAGGAGAACCTCTCTAGAGGTCAGAGGGTTAGGTTTTGGTTAGTTACAGCCTTTCAGGTAGGGTTGGGCGTTTTCTACCGAATCGAATCGAACCGAACCGAATGCAGATTTGGTTAACTCGATTTATCGATTTGAACAAAAAGTGTATATCTGTAAAAATAATAAACCTATATCTTGTTATGGAAAAAATTATCATGTAAGAGAATGGTTTGAAGCAAAAATACACCTGTATGGCAATATTCATACGATCATTGAAAATTGGCAATTTTTATTTTTATTTTTGTTAAAAACAATGATTAATTTCAAATAAAAATATATTTATTTTTTTGTCGACTGAAATTAAAAAATTCAGACAATATTCGTATAATCGTGAAAAATTGACAATTTTAATTTTTATTTCAGTAAAAAAATCGATAAATTAGATTTATATTCAAAAGATATCTTTAGATCTAAATTGAAAATTAGCCAATATAATACAACTTAAAGTATTTAAAGTACATGCAGATCATAAATTTTAGAGTTTTATTGTATGGATGATAGCCAAATATGAAGATCACATCAGACTGAAGAATATACTTAGCTGTTTAGGTTTAGGGTGGAAAAGAAATGAAAAAAATACCCTTACTCACACTTATCTTGGGATTTGATGGATTTGGGCCAAGAATTAGAGAGAGGTTTCTAGAGATTGGACCACTGGAAAAAAAAATTGGAATGTCACAATATAACCATGAATCGTCTGAGCTATGACACCATGGAGAGATTTTCAAAATAAGAATACATAAGGAGAAAGAACTCTGGTTTTAAGTTTAGGAAGAGATGGATCTCAAGAGAAGGGTTCCGGGAGGCAGTTTCTGTAGTTGATAACACCGTATTTTGACCAATTTTATGGATCATAATGATGTCTTATGCAGGTGTTTTAATTCTATTTTCAATGTTTTTAAAGTGTTTTCAAAATTTTAGAGTTTCAAAAGACTTTTCAGGAAACTTGGGCAAAAGATATGCAATTTAGAACAAATGAACAATTTTGGATATATGTAGACTGTCAGAAGTATGTCAAGCGATGAAGACCTTCTCACCATCTGATCACCTACAAAGTTTGCAAAAACATAGAGGATACAACCAGCTTTCTAATGCACTTGGTTTAGAGACAATTCAACAGTTAGATCTTCAGATACTTCCGATGCAATAAAGACAGAAAATGCAGTCTCGGAAGGAGAACACAAACTGGGACCACAGCCAAAGCATGTTTCCCCACGGGTAGGAGCACCGTGTTTGCGGCCAGACAACGTTCACGACCTAATTAAAGCCCAAGTCGATTCCCTTTATTATTTTTGAAGCCCTAAGTGTCCAAGACAACTCCAGAAGCTATAAATACCCTCTTTAGGTCATTCTAAAGAAAGAGACCGCAGACTTAGAGAGAGAGAAGAGATTTTCGTGTGAAAACCTAAGGAGGCCGCCGTCTTCAATGAGGAGCCGTCGAGGAGAGCATCATCCCCCCTCCATCTGCGACTCTGTTCTTTGTTCTTCTTCCCTGTTTTCTTTAATTTCCAGCAACTTTCAATATTTTGTGATGCTTGTTTACAATATGTTTAAGTAGTTTCCCAGTTGGGTTTAAAGGGAATTTCATGTGTCTTCTTCTATGAATCTATAGATTTAGGATTTATAATCTTCTAGATGTTCTTCGTTTACCTTTAATCTTACTGCGTGATTCTTTGTGGCCACTTAGAAGCCGATCTAGATATGATTTGTTGCGAAAGCTTTCATTGATTGTCTAACCTAGGGTGAAACGAGCAATGATTCTATAGGAGTGAAAACCTACCTATAGATGAGTTGTGAATGTTGATGAGTGTTGTTCAACTATTTCATCTACTTCCTTCTAGGATCAAAGTGGAAACCTACTGATCAGGGTTGCGAGAGATAGTTGTTTAGTGCTGCGAAAGTAGGCTATTCATACTTCCGTGCCTCGAGTTCTAGAACATACATAGTCGATTACCTTTATCATTTACTTAATTTTGACATAGTTTTAGTCCATGAATCCCTGTGATACCCTTGAGCCCAGCGTTTGTTTTCTATTGATTACAACCTTCGATTTTTCCCTGCTTTCATTCGCCTCGATTTTTGCTTGCTTTTACCTGTTTTCGTTTTCAACTGCTTTTGCTTGCTTTTCTTCCTAGTTTAGATTTAGTGACACCCAAAACCAAAACCCAAATTGTTTAGTTCTAGTCTGATTTAAGCATTAGCGTGAATTCGTACGGAAACAACTAAGTCTCTTTGGATCGATACCCTAAATACTACAGCGCACATCTGTGCACTTGCAGACATTTATGGGTTATAAATTTAAAACCTGAAGCTTAGTAAAAACAACAACACCCAGTTTACAATCGCATCAGTAATCAACAAGAGGGTCCTGAGAAAAAACCAATAATGCAAAGAATCTGAGAATGCTGGAAAACCATTTCCCAGTGGAAGAGAAGCTCAAAGCCTAACTCTGCAAAATGTATTCAGGAGTTACAATACCAGATTTATCAGGCAACTCAGCAATCATCCATTGATCTTAGGGCGCTTTTTATAATGAAGAAATGGTTGAGGCAGGAATATCAATAAGCGGAAATCTTTTTGGTGAATAATTGGATAAGGGAAGGGGATAGAAACACAAATTTCTATCACGTGGTCACAAAGATCAGAAGGGTTCAAAATAGGATCAAGTGTCTCAGAGATGAAAAAGATACAGACTGGTTCACAGAGAAGGATCTAGATCAGGTGGGAGAGGATATTGGTGTATGAATTCTCAATAAACCAGCCACTGTTATCTCCTAAGGACAAAACGAAAGGCTACTTGAGCCAGTTACTAAAAAGGAGGTGAGAAGAGCAGTATTTAACATCAATCCTGATAAGTGCCCGGGCCCGATGGAATAAACGGTCCCCTGTATCAGAAACTCTGGGAGAGTATGGGGAAAAACTCACCCAAATGGCTCAAGATTTTTTCAGTTTGGGAAGTTTGGAAAAGGAGACAAGCAGAACTAACATTTGCTTGATATCGAAGACGATGGGTGTCTTGAGACTCACTGAATACATACTAATAAGTCTGTGTAACATGCTCTAAAAGATCATTGCTAAACTACTAGGAAACAGACAGAAGAAGCGGATCCATTATGGCATATGATCACCAAACCTGAGACTTTAATGGCAAGAGTTTTTAAAGGTTGGTACTTCCACAAAGCGGATCCATTATCTGCCCGTTAGGTTCACATTCCTCTTATGCTTAGAGGAGCATTCATGCAGCTCAAAAACTAATAAGAGCCCGAGCAAGAGCCCGAGCAAGAGCCCTGGTGGGGAACAGAAAGATGAATAGACCCATGGAGCAGGCCTTGGCTTGGAAGTAGGCCGGCCAGATCACTTGTCTCGACACTAATGATGTCGCCTCGTCTGCAAAATGATGTCAAAGGATGGACAAACGTTAAGGAGCTCATGGAAGACCAAGGCAGAGAGTGGAGAAAAGTGGAGTTGCAGCAAATATTGTGTGAACCTGATTTGCATTAGAGGATAAAATTCAACCAGATGGACCTGAAAGTCAAAACTCTTTCTAATGGGACTATACCAAATCTGGTAAATATTCTGTTAAATCAGGTTATATGGTTTTCACTCTCACATAGTGGACACAAAGAATCCACCGGAGATAGATCCACCGAGCTTGAATGCCCTGTATCAAATGAATGGAAACTTGAAGCTAGCCTTAAAGTCCATCACATCTTATGGAAATTTCTAAGCAACAGTCTCCCAGTGGCAAGAAAAGAGACATCTAACAAGAGATCCAATGTGCGGGAGATACCAAAGTGGTAGAAAATCAGTAAATCACATTCTCGTTCAGTACCCGTATGCACGCCTGTATGGGTTGCAAGTGTTCCTTCTCCATCAAGAGGAGAATGTCGGAATCTCATTACACTAACCTGTACTGTGTAATGCCTATTCACCGACTACAACCCCAAGAAACAGGTACTCAGTCTCTTGTTCCCTGACTCTTATGGAGATTGTGGAAAAATAGGAACAATTTCGCCTTTTAAGGAAGAGACTATGGAGTCCAAGACACAGTGAGTAAGGTGAGAATGAATACTGAGGATTGGAGCACAAGAAAAGGAATTGAGATCCCACAAATGAGAAGAAAAGCAGAAAGTATAGGAAGTCACTGGTGGAAACCACCTCCTGAGCAATGGCTCAAGTGCAATGTTGATGCTGTCTGGCCAAAGGAGGGGAATCATTGTGGAATATTTTGGATATTAAGGGACCGAGATGTAAATATGATATGGGCAGGTGGAAAAGCTCTCCCACGACTAGATACAACCCTAAACACTGAAGCCGAAGCCTTGAGATGGGCTGTACATCTGATCTCTGGGTTTGGCTATCAGAATGTCATATTCGAGTCAGATTCAAAGGAAATCGTGGAGGCACTAACTAGAGATACTGTGTGGTCCAGATTTAAAGTTCCTCATGAAGATCTCTCTCAATAGCTGTCCTGCATTACCAACCACGCAATTATGTTCCATCCAAGAGGTGATGAAGTTGCTGATAGAATAGCAAGGGAGACTGTTTCTTTTGGAAATTTTGTTCCCAAGTTGTATTCTATTAATTACACCTGTTTGGTTAGGATTATTGATTGAGGTTGATAAACCACTGTAAAACTTGTTTGATTAATACAAAGTTGGAGTTGAGCCAAAAAAAGAAAAAAACACAGCTTCTCACTAAAACAAACCGTATTGTAAAAAAAACATAATAATATGTTTAGATCGCATAGAGGACTCTGGGATTTACCTTTAAATTCAGACTGTTGAGCAAATGCAACTGAGAATTTCTGTTCCCAGTGATCATCTTTTATTTTTTGTATTTTATGACCAAATCCCACTAATAAGTACTGATTAACTCTCATCTAGAAATGGACAATATCAATTATAGACTGAGGTTTTTGAATTGCAACTGCATAAACTCAAAAATCATAACTTATAAAACTTCTTAGTTATTTTCCTATTTCATCACTGTCCTCGAATACTAAACTACATTTTCCAATTTCAACTGTATTGTTTACAAAACTGTACAATAGAATTCTGGGATTCAAACATTATAACTTGCATTTGTTCGCAGAAGCACAACCATTTTACTAAAATCCTATGCAGCAGCCATCAAATATAACCAGATCTAAAATTGAAAACTTTTAGAAAAAATTTCTGCTCCACTACTGTTAGACACACCTAATATCAGTTAACATTCTTGATTTAGTTTTCAAATGAATTTGAAATTTGATTTATTGTATTTTCTTTTGTATGTGTAATTCAAAAATGTATATTTTACATATTTGTACATGATTAATTATAACTATAACTCTTTTTTAAAGGGATTATGTGATTAAACGCAAAAGGGCACAACATCTCTATGGCCATCTCTAGTAATACCCTAATGCATGTTTTGTTCTAATAATCATAACTAGAAGACAATTTCTATGTTGATGTATATTTTTCATTATTTTTGAAAAAAAATGTAACAACAACATATTTCTTAAAAATAAAATACAACATAACAATAACAAGGAGAAATGAGGGAAAATAGAACACCATAGTTTTGAAGAAAAAGTAAACATAATAAGAAGAAATGAGGAATCACATAAAAATTATTAGTAACCAGAATTAGAATCTGGTGGATGACCATCATTATGACTTTCATTTTCACAAATGCTTTTTTCCTTAAAGCTCAGGTTTTTGTTCTGGTCGATAATTCATATTGTAATCTGGAATAGATCCTTCAGTAACATTACCATGATTAATGATTTCAAACGGTAATGATGGATTAGGAATAATTATGTTCTGGTTGTAGAACGCATTTATATTCATCATTCTTCTTTGATTTAACTGTTCCAAATCGGGGTTGATATTAGTGCCACCATCAACCCAATAAAGAGCCTTACTGGAACTTCCAGCATAGAAGTTTTGATGAGGAACAGTTGTTTGTAAAAATTTAGAAGCTTCAAGTGGAACTGTTTTCTTCAAATTTTCAAGTTTACGTTTGAATTCATAGGCTTGAGCTAAATCAAGTCTTTCAATAGGTTCTTCCCAACAATTCCTAGGCATTTTAGAGTTTTTTCTTATTTTCTTCAACTCTTTATTCTTCCTTTTTCTCTGCGTCTAATTGGTTCACCACCTGCAAATAAAGATATTTTAATTTTAAAGTTTATTGTATAAAACCTTGACCTATCAAATTAGTTCCTTGGATTAAAAAAGTATATATTATATAATTGAGAATAATTGCTAGCTCACTTAGTGATATGTGTCAAATCAATTTATTAGATTTTAACATATAATATTAATGATAAAAATTATAATTGATAATCAATTTCTAATTATAAAAGATAAAGTTATTAAAAAAAAGGAAAAATCTACGTTTATAATTGATTCCTCATCTAAAAAGGTAATGATACTAAACAAATAAAAAAATAATAAAAATTTATTATAAAAGCCAAAGTTATTAAAAATAAAAAAATTAAATATTAACAATGAAAAGGAAATAATTTTAAAAACCGATTAGTATAAAAATAAAAACTTAAAAGTTTGAAAATATTTATAACCAGATCATAATCTTAAAAAGTAAAATTACTTAATAAAAAGAAAATACTTTATAATTTATTATAAATTTTAATTAAGAGTATTTTTAATTTTTTCATAGGTTTTCTATATCTAATTATAAACACGTATTTTTTTACGGGTTATCACATATATAATTATAAACACACATATATTTGGGTCCTAATCTAGTATATATATATATTGTGTATATATATCATATTTTTAGCATTTTTCAGACATATAATGAGTATATAAATTAATTTTAAATATGGAGAAAAGTTCTACTTTTAACAATATTATGTATTACTTATTGGCGACAATATATATATATATATATATGTATATTTAGTAATAGGTAACTGAATACAACCATGTGAATTAGGGATTTTATGATTTATATCAAACATAATATTGTTTTAAATAACATAATAAAAAATAATTACCTGAGTAAGTTGATTGTTTAGATCTTGAATGATAGAATTTTGACGGATTTCATTAAGTTTCATGTTAGCATTTTGTTGAGGAGGTGAATGGTTATTGTTTAAGAACCAATCAACTATAGTTTAAACATTTGGATGACCAAATGAAAAGATTTTTTGACTTGGGGAGAATACAATAATAGCGATATCTGCTTCACAAAGTGTGCAAAGCTCACTCGCTTTTTTGAAAAGCCCCGATCTTCTTTTTGAAGAAGTAATTTGAAAGTTATTTTCATTTTTTATTTTGATCATCTCTAATTTTTGACGATTTTTACTTTTCCTCACTATTTTATGATATTTAGAAAAAGAAAACAAAGATTGATTGATATGTGCAGAATGAAATTTTACATGTATTTATAGTGGGATATCACATACCAGCATTTAATAGTTTGAGTTGTCTATGAATAATTTCAAAATTTAATATTTGAATTTCAGTTTTTCCAATTTTAGGACATTTTAATATCTACATATTCCATCAATATAAAGTATGCAATTCATATTCATTTGACTATAGTATCATCATTCATTTGTTACAATGTATCATAATCTGTCATTTCTAAGTTATTATGATATTTGCATATTTTTTTAATAGCAAAAATATCATTGTAAATAAATTGAGATATGACGATGTCAAAATTTGAGGAAAATCATTAAAAAAAAATTCATGAGTTTGAGACAGAAACTTAAAACAAATATTCATACCAACTGGCACATATTTTGTCATTTTGGGAAAAAAATAAACTCAAAAATTAAGCTAATTTCTGATTATATGCATCGTTCTTCCTATAATTTAGCATATTAAGTTATTAACAACAAATATGCGTTGTTGCAATATGCTTATATTTTCTTGTGGAAGTTGCATAACAGAAAAGAAGTTGATCAGTACATCTATGATTGTGTGCAATAGCTCCCCCTCTTGTTAAGAATTTTGACGACACTCATTTCTGCAACATAATCCACCCAATATTTTCAAATAGCTTTAACATCTAGAGTATATGCAATTTTTTTTTATGTTTATGACGATGGAAACTGACAACAACATAAATTTGAACAATATTTTCAAAAATATTATATGAGGATATACAAATTTTGTGTGATATATGTTCGGCGTGGTTTATATGACAATAAATTGCACTCGTTGAAATTTGAACCCCAGTTATCTGGGTGAACATTTCAGAAACCATTGAGCTAATTGGTTTCTACAAATGCTTTCATTTAGTATAGATAGATATTCATGGAAATCATTTGGAAGTTTGGGCCTATATCCAACCCATTTTATAAAATGTATGTTATGCTATGATTAAGATGTATTGTCCAAAAGTTATAATATAACTAGGGTATTTAATATATAACTTTCTCAAAAGCTTAACTAAAATAAATGAAGTGTAATGTTCTAATTAAGAAGCTAAAGAAGACCAAAAGTCCAAAACAAAATAAATGTTGTTTTTGAGACAAATCCTGAAGCCTTTATTTTATTTAAAATCCGATATTCTTGGTTCGAGCAAATATCAAACTCGAAATAAAGATCACGATTCTTCTTCTCCCATTGACAACGTTTATATGAGTCGAATCGGAGAAAGCTAACACAAAACTTGACCTATAAACTAGATGATGTGATATAATCATATAAATCGTGACTCTTTGGACCCTCACAGTTTTCAGATTGATTCAATAATTTCAAAGCACTCAAATGTGAATTGAATTTTGTTCATAAACTGATTTATTTTATTAGTTTTAACACCAATTAACTGAAACTCATTTTAGTATACCCGAACTGGATAAACAATGTTTATTAAGTTCTTAAAATTTTATTTTTGTACATGTTTAAAGTTTAAAAGTTTATACACATTATATTAATTATAGGGTTTTTTTTGCAAAAAAAAAAACTGTCACTTGGACAAAATTTGCAACTTAATCTTTCACTTCAGAAAAATGCAGGTCAATCCTCTATCTACCCGTCTACCCGCTATACAACCTTCCTCCATAGGTAGATTTTATAGTCTATATATCATCGTGTATAAGTTAACAAAACAATGTCTTTTAGACGTTTTAAAAAATATATAAATAATGCAAAAAAAAGTTTGAACTTGCGACCTATATGTAATAAACTCATAAATTCACAACCACTATCACACCGATATTCATTGTAATTTCTAACAAAATTATATATATTTGAAGTGTATCTCGTTCTTCTTCTTCATCGAGAGAGAGAGAAAGAAAGAGAGGAAGAGAGAGATAGAGAGAGACAAAGAGGAGCTAACGATGGTTTTGTGAATGGGATAGGATTTGGGGGAAATTGATCTTACTAGAGCTAAGTTAAATGGATTTGTATTAAGGGAGGATTGCTGTTTTAGCCTTACAAATTTCTGAAATTAGTAAAACAATTTAACATTCTCAAAATTAGTAAAATAACCTAACACTTTTAAAAACCTCGATTGTATCCTCGCTAAGCTTTGATGAAAAAAAAAACATAATCACAAAAATGCTATTATTATTTACTTCCAAGTCAGCAGCAACAATCGCGCGCCAAAAAATTAAGTCTACAATCCTTAATGGTAGATTTAAATTTGTTGGTAGATTTAATTAATTTTTTTTTTGGTAGACTTATTTTTTCAGAAATAGATTTGTGTAGATGTTGATAGATTTGTTGAACACTGGTAGACTTATGGTGATAAACTTATTTTCAACGAGACAATAGACTTGATTTTCTTGGTAGATATTTTATTTTTTTATAGACTTGTTGGTAAGCAAAATAGATTTAGTATGAGTTGGTAGATATAATGAATTGAGTTGACTTTGTGGGGTTTGGTTTACCAAAATTGGTAGACTTCATTACCTTTGACGGTAGACTTGTTAGACAAAAATATAAATTTATTTAAAAATTTAAATCTACTACAGTTAGTTTTGTTTGTGATAGGTTTGTTTTACTTATGGTAGATTTAAATACCGATAGAAAATTTGTTTTGTACTAGTAGATTTGTTTTCTTTGTGATAGATTTAAAAGTTCTTTTAAGGGACATATGATTTGTGATAAATCTATGGGACAATGTAATATATATATATATATATATATATATATATTTGAGGGTGGTAGAGTTATTTTTTTTTTAAATAGACTTATTTTTTAAAAATAGATTTATTTGGTAATAGAGTAGATATATAACTCATTTGGGAGCCTCGATTTTGATAGAATTATTTGAAAATCGGTAGATGTATGGAAATTGGTATACATATTGAAAGTTGATAGACATATTGACTTTACATGACGGTAGACTTAATAATATGAAATGACGTTTTTATCCGGCAGTACTTAATAATATGAAATGACGCCTTTATCCGGCAGTTATTATTGAATTTCCCTATACCAACCACCGCATCCAACTACATCTAGGGTCGCCACCGCCATTCTTTTCGTCGTTGATTTCCTCTCTTTACCTCTTTTGATGTTCTCTCTCTTTGTACCTCATCCTCTATCATGTCTTCTTCTTGTATGGTGGATATATTTTTAGTTTGTGGGAAAGGGAATTTTTGAAACCTCGGTATGTGTTCTTGGTTGATAAGCGAAAAGGATATCGAGTTGTACCTGCTGACAGGGAAATCGAGTATGGTGATTTTCTACAAAGGGTTTACGAAGATTTTGGCATAGATCAGCGCCGTTATGAGATTCAATTGAGTTATATGTTGTCAAAGAGATACATGCAAAAGCTACCTAAAGATACACCTCCAGTTTTTGTAGCAAGTACTCAACAACTTGATGGGTTTTTGCGTCACTTTGAGAACAAAACGATCCATCTATGAGTCAAGATTACTGTGAAAACAGCGACAGAAATTGTTAAAGAAGATGCTGATGAGCTAAATGGGAAAATCTGTAAAAGATCTACAGAGTTGGATGAAGACGTTGAAGCTGAAGAAGATGATGACGAAAGAGAAGAAGAAAGGTTCGACAATTGCGATGATCTAGATGGTGCGAGTTCTAGTGATGAAGATTACAATTTGTGTGGGAAGAGCTCTGACATTGAAGAAGGCATGCAAAAAACAAAAAACCTGCCACCAAAAAACAAGGTTTGTCAAGAATGGATGATTTTGTGCTGCTGGAAATGAAGTTTGTAGAATTGGTTTTTTAGGCAATGTGATGACACAAAAGACGAGTTTGAGACCAGATTAAAGATCTACGCTGTTGCAAATAAAATGGACTTCAATGTGGGAAACTTGAAACCCACATTATTGACGGTTAAGTGTTGGGTCGGAGGATGTAAATGGAGGGTACGAGCTTTGATGGTTGGAGATGGACCAAAGTTCTACATCAAAACATACTATGGTGTGTACACATTTTCTATCATGATGCGTTCCTCACGTGCCCAACAAGCAACTCTGGAGATATTAGGACGTCTTGATAAGGATTTTGTTGGTGGAGTAAGTAATACCGTTACCCCAAATCACGTATCTGATGCGCTTACCAAACGTTATGGAATCAAGGTAAAGGGTAGATATTGGTATATTTATTAGCTTTATTTGATAGTTTTTTTACTTTAGTTTGGTAGATTTTCCCATTAGTATGGTAGATTTGTTTCCATTAGTATGGTAGGTAGATTTGTATCCACTAGTATGCTAGATTTGTTTCCAATAGTTTGGTAGATGTTGATGTCTTTTAGTTTGATAGACTTATTTTTGATGAAGTTATAGGTTGAATATTGGAAAGCTTATCGTGTATTGAAGTACGCACGAGAACTAGTGACTGGAAGTTCAGAGGATAGTTACAAGGAGCTTCCGTCGTACTTATACATGATAAGGCGAGCTAATCCAGAACCACTAATAAAGCTGGAAGTGGATTCGGAAGACAAGTTCAAGTTAATGTTCCTTGCATTCTGTGCGAGCATTCAGAGGTTTCCATCTATGCGGAAAGTAGTGGTGGTTGATGGCACTTTCTTAACAGGTAAATACAAAGGTACACTATTCATTGTCATAACTCAAGATGGGAATTTCAATATTTTCCCAATTGCTTTCGGTATCGTCGATACTGAGAATGATGAGTCATAGGAATGGTTCTTTGCACAACTACACTGAGTTCTACATGGTGATGAAGGACTTGCCATGATTTCAGCAGGCATAGATCAATTGGGAAAGTTATGAAATATGGTTTACCTCATTTCTTCTCGAGGTATTTTCACAAGAATAAATTAGTCAAATATAAAGATGGGAAGCTTATCGACTTGTGAAGTAAGCACCAAGCACATATAGGCTTGCAGATTTCAATATCTTGATAGCACAGATTCAAGAGTGTAACCAAGGACTGTATATCTACTTACAAAAAGAGGATGTCCGCATGTGGAGCTGGGTTCATTTTCCGGGACAAAGGTACAACTTCACTACTAAAAGCATAACAGAGTTCTTAAATAAGGTCCTCTCAATGGTTAGAAGTTATCGAATTGTGAGACTACTGGAGGAGATAAGATCGCTTTTGACTAGGTGGTTTGCCAAAAGGCGCCGAGCTGCATATGTGATGGATACCAAACTTACTACTGGTGTCGAGAAATTGCTACAGGTACAGCTTTGATAGATATGTTCTCTTTCATGATAGAATTAGTTGTTTTGATGATAGACTTAATTGTATAATTTTTGTACAGGAAAGAGTTGAAGGTGCAAAGCAACTAGCAGTGCAAGAGATAGACGACCATCTAGCACAGGTTACCGGTGTCTCATCCTTACATGTTGTCAATTTGGAAGAAAGAACGTTTATTTGCTGATGATTTGACATCGATAAAATACCGTGCGTCCATGCCGTTGCAGCAGCTGAAGCTAATTTTTTTTTTTCCGAATCAGTCTAGCCCATCCTTACTATGGTACATCATACCTTTCCTCTACCTCTGTGGAAACAGTAATGCCAAGCGATGTTTTGTCACCTGTACCTGAAGTAGTCGCCAGCAAAGTCTGTAAGCCTCCTTTTGTTTGTAAATGACCAAGTAGACCAAAAAATCACGAATGAAAAGTGCCTTAGAAATAGCAATGCAGAAGAAACGTTCAAGGAAAGAGCACATGTGTTCTAAATGTGGCCAAAGCGGCCATAATCGTGTGACATGCCCATCATGAACTTTTTTGATCAAGCGTGTAATTATATTTGAATGTTTGTTGTTGTTTAATCTCTTTTACTTTAATTATCATCATATGAACGAACTTAAATATGTGCAATCATCATCATCATGTTAAGAAATATATCATAAATCATAAACATAAAACCGAGAAAGAATTCTGTGCAACATGGCAAAGAAGTCTACCATACATAACATAAGAATCGAAACCATCAAACAAGTCTATTAAACATAATCCGAAGTCTACCATACATAACAAAAGAATGGTACACCATAATGAGAATAGGTATGCCGACATGATCCTTACATAATGAAAGACATACTGAGGCACTCAGTTAAGTTTTAAATAGTTAAAGGGTTCATCTCTTCTACTTGAAGAGATATGAAATCACATCAAATACAACAAGAATAGCAAGAAGCAAATACCCTTCACCCCGGTTGGCGTATAACTCCTTCAGGCTAGCTCCTTCAATCAAGAGAAAATTGTCTTCGTATAGTGCAGTCTTTTGGTTTGAACTCGGCTTCAAAAACCCTATAAATATAAGAAATCATAAACACTAACCAATATATCATAATAATTAGCGATATTCCATTAGTTAGAGATATTTTTTTTTTAATGACAATTCATTAGTTAGATATATATATATATATATTCATTTTTTTTGTACTTTTTATTAGATTTTTGGTTTTAAATTTTGATTCTAAAATTTTAGAAAAAGATTGATTTGACAGCGAAATTAAACATTAAACCATAATAATTTAGAGCAGTTTGTTTTAAGTTATTCACATCATCACATAAGAACCAATAAAAAATGATACGTAATAGCTAAATGAGGTAAAAATGTCTTTTTGCAAGCTGAAACTCATTTTGACGATGACACGTAAACGAGACACTGTAAAACTCGATATGAACGAGACACATCAACAAATCACTACACAAATAAGTATATAGATGTTAGGACATATTGTTTTGGGCAACAAAAATAAAATTGGCAAGTGTATAAATATCCCAATCATATAATTAGTTTGCATTGGTAATGTCACTATGTCTAAGATTCAAAGCCAGAAACATTTGATAATAGAGTATATTACCCATAAAAACAATACATAGCATTCATGACATAGCTGATCATAACCTAAACTCAAACAAAAACTGCAACAAATAGACAAGAATATGAGATTGATTGATCTATGACAACAAAACGGTTGATAATTGCTCCTTATGAATGCAAGTTTGTCTCTCTTGCTTTTATGTTTTTCCATCCCGCAACACAGGATTATCAGGATGATTTACAAAAAAAACAAAAGAAGAGCGAAAAGCTTTTCAACGCAGACACTGTAGAACATACCTCAAGGTTAATCACCAGTAGTCTCCACAAGTGCAAGCACCGTCTTTCATATGGTGAAATCTCTTTATATCTCGCATGATCACTTCTCTACCAACTATAACTGCCATAATCTTCAACGCGTTATGACAATCAATACACACACGGAGGTTTTTCAGCACAGTGAAAGTTTTACGCGGTGCAGAGTTGAGAACACCGCGAGCAAAAGCTATTCTCTCGCTATGACCCAGGAGTGCGGACTCTTTACTCTCATCGTCTACATCATGCAAAGCAATTTTCGTTAGAGGGACATATCCCATTTCTACCATATGCATCTTTAAACTCCTCAATAGCTCAAAGAGTTCATCGTTCTCAGGTAGATTGGTATCCCCTGCCTTGAATTCCTGCCTCACACCAGGTGTGAAACTGGGAAAAGAATGAATCCCCGACCTTTTCTTGAGACTCTCTTTCTCAACATCTGATGCCTTGACCGGTAAAAAACCTTCCTTTGACTGTTTGTTCAGTCGTGTAGGATCTAACTCCTCAACAATCTCAGCACACCGATCACCAAGCTCTAAATCGCCGTGTACACGAGAAAGGTTCATCAATGTTTCCCACACATCAGCATTTGGCTCCATAGGCATTCTCTCAACAAATTCCAAGGCTTCATCTAGAAATCCCGGTAACGCAAACATCTCAACGATGCTTACATAATCGTCCATGGTAGGGATGATTCCATAGTCTTTGGACATTGACATAAAGTGCAATAACCCTTCATCAATATCACCTAGCAAACCACATGTATAGAACACTCCTCTGAATAGTCGACCGTCTGGTTTGTTTCCTTCGTTTTTAAAACGAGTGAACATGTCAATAGCGTCTTCTCCTAGACCATTCTTTGCGAAACATCTTATTATACTACACCAAGTCTCCAGATTCTTCTCAGGCATTTCCTCGAAAACACTCGACGCTTCATTCACCAAACCACAGTTGGAATACATTTCAATCAATATCTGATAAGAACTCACATCTAAATGAGAAACTGAGGCACGAATTTTCCAGTGAACAGCCTTGGCTTCTCGAGAAGCCTCTGCTTCACCACATAGCTTAGCTAACCGTAAAAGCCTATCTAAATCCAAAACATGACTCAAGCTTTCCAATGTATCCATAGCATACAGAGCCTTCTTCACATTCCCTTTTCTGTAAAACGCATCGAATTCCTCAACCACGAGGTCAGTATGAGTTTTTAGATAGTTTGCATCTAAATGGTAAACTAAAGCTCTGATCTTTCCCTGAACAGATACTTTAGTTTCTTGTAGAGTATCAGCATCATGAAAACCATCTTCTTCCCCACAAAGCTGCGCTAACCGTAAAAGCCTAGCTAAATCCAGAAAATGACCCTTCTTCTCCAGTGAGTTCATAGCATCTAGAGCCAGCTTTAGGTTATCTTGTTTGCAAAATGCATCAAAACCCTCAATCGTGTACTCTTTTTTGGAATTGAAAGTCTTGTTATTATTACCTGAATACCAAGAAGATCCACCATTTCGATAATCAGAGTTTGTCCCGTAACTTAGATTCTTCCAGAGGTTTTCTTGATTCTGAGATTGGACCTGTGGATTAGACACACTAAGATTCTGCTGCCATGAATTCGAACTCAAACTCTGACTTTGTGTCTGAAGAACACTTTCACTAACTTCATTACAGCTTCCACTTCGGTTTTGGTTTTCCCAATATTCTTTGCTGCCCTTAAAATATGGTCTAGGGTTTATATCACCAGAGAAATTTGATGAATCCTCGGTTCGATACTCATTAGAGTTTCTAAAATCTAACCTTTCAGCCGCCGTGGAAAGGTTCCTCAGAAATTTGTGGATTCTTTTGGCTGATTCAGAGGAAGAAGAAGGATATAAGAGAGCAGAGTTCGCTCTCTGAAACAGTGCTCTCTTTGTATACATCAGAAGAGCAGAGACTCAAAGAGTGATTTTAGCTTCGGCGGAGAATCTCAGACCGACGAAAATTGTGCGGTGTTTATGGTTTGACGGCGACGAACGATAACGATACGACCGGAGATGAACTATTGGGCCTAAGTTGGGCCCATTGGGTTGGCATCAAATTTGGTAGAGCAATAATAATACTCTTTATCATTTTCTTTCAAATTACGGTTTACCATCTAGTTTTGAACTAGTTTTGAAGATGATTAGAACTTAAGAACTCCAGGCTTTAAGAATAATTCTCGGCTTTAGAAAACTAACTCAAAAACTAAAGCTTTCGATCTCTATCAAGTTATATCACAAGTTTGATATCTCCTTATATAGAGAATGGATTAGATAACTCTTAATTCTAATAGAAATACAAATTTTCTTTTCTTAAATAACTTACTAACAATATTTCCTTATATAGAGAATGTTTCATTGCAGCTCCATGAGACTCCTTTGGGCTCTGCATGTAGCGACTTAACACACCTACACAATATGACAAATCTGGTCTTGTATGAAGCGAGTACCTGAGGCAACCAACATTCTTCTGATTCATTGTAGCATCAACTTCTTTCTTGCTTTCAGCCTTGGATAGCTTCAATCCGAGTTCCATCGGTGTATGTGTCAAGTTACAGTTCCTCATTCCAGCTTCATCTAAAATCTTCAAATCATACCGATTTTGACACAAAGATATTCCTTCTTCATACTGACAAACCTCAATTCCAAGATAGTATGTCATTCCCAAGGTCACTCATGTCGAACTTTGAAAGACATCTCCCCTTTAAACCTGTTGATAACATCTATGCTTGACCCGGTGATGAATAGGTCATCAGCGTATACAGCTACAACCAAGATACTTCTGCTGAGTTATTTCCGATACACAGATGGTTCCTTCGAGCACTTTGTGAACCTTAATTCCACCAATATTTGGTTTAACTTGTTATTCCATGCTCTTGGTGCCTGCCTTAACCCATACAAAGTTTTGTGTAATTTGTAGACCTTGTCTTCTTCTCCTTTCTTCTCATAGCCCTCTGGTTGTGTGACATACACAATCTCCTTTAATTCTTCATGGAGGAACGCTATTTTAACATCCAAATGATGTATCTCCCACTTATTTGAAGCCGCGAGATTGATGAGGAGTCGTATGGATTCCAACTGCGCCACTGGTGCAAAGACTTCCTCGAAATCAACCCCATGCTGTTGTACATAACCCTTTGCGACCAATCGGGCTTTGTGTTTATTGACACTTCCATCAGAATTTCGCTTAAGCTTAAATACCCACTTTAGACCTATTGGTTTTGCTCCAATCGGAAGATTGACAAGGGTCCAAGTTCGGTTTTTCTCGATCGAACGGAGCTCATCTTCGCACGTAAGTCTCCACTCCTTCACGCCTTGGCTTCATTGAAATTTCCAGGTTCATCATTCAAGCACATCAACAACCTTTCTCCTTCTTCTTCCGCAAGTAAAACATAGTTCTCTACTAGATACTTTTGGTTATACTGACGGCCTCGTTGATCTTCGCAGATCTGGTGATGCTTGAATATCGGCATCTTACCTCTATTTCTTGTTCATAAGAAGCTACAGACACATTATCATCTGTGTCGAGCATATTTCTTGGAGACTCTGTTTCTTCCCTTGTTTCGAGTTCATGCTCTGTTTCTGCTTCTTCGTTTAAACTTTGGATACCATGATTTCCAAATTCTCCTAACAAGATTTTAAAGCTTCCATCCTGTCTTTCTTCTGAGCTTATCGCACTCCAGTTCCATCCTTTAGTCTTGTTATATATCACATCTTGACTTACCACAATTTTCCGAGCTTTGGGATCAAGTAATCGATACGCCTTTGACCCAGTCTCTGTTCCGAGATACACAAGCATACGAGATCTGTCATCTAACTTCTTCAGCAACGGCGTTTCCACTTTTGCATATGCGATGCATCCGAATACTTTAAGATGACATATGTTTGGCCTTTTGTTTCGGTAAAGCTCATATGGTGTCTTGTCCTTAAGTGTTTGTGTAGCCACTCGATTCAACAGATACGTGCTATGTCCAATAGCTTCTACCCAAAGATAATTTGGTACTCGCATATCTTTCATGATGCTTCTAGACATCTCCATCAAAGTCCTGTTTTGCCTCTCTACCACACCGTTTTGTTGAGGCGTGTATGGTGCAGTGAGATGTCGTCTTATCCCCGAGGCATCACAGAAAGAGTTAAACTCGCTTGAGACGAATTCTACTCCCCTGTCTGTTCTAAACGTTTGAATATTTTCTCCTGCTTCTACTTTGACAAGGCTCTTGAACCTTTTGAACTTGATAAACGCATCACTTTTTTCTTTGAGAATAATCCTCCACATGTATCTGGTGAAGTCATCAATGAACACAAAGATGTACCTATTGCCGGCTAAGGTACTTGGCGTTATAGGACCGCAGAGATCGCCGTGCACGAACTCGAGTGCCTTACTTGCTCGATACGTGGTGGCTTGTGGGAATGCCTTTCTTACTTGTTTCCTCAGCAGACAAGAACCGCATACTTCCTTTTCAAATTTACTTTGGGAATTCCTTGAACAAGTTCTCGGTTCACCATATTTTTTATTGTCTCGAAGTTTATGTGTCCAAGTTTGCATTGCCATCTCTTTGACTCGTTCATTGTCGACAAGTGCAAGCAGTGGTGATCTCTGATTCCCATATGAACCTTATATAACCTGTTCTTCGACCGGTTTGCTTTGGCAAGCAATTTTCCCTTCGCATCATGCATCGTCAAGGACTCTCCTCTCATTCTTATGTCACACCCGGATTCTGTCGCTTGACCGAGGCTGATGATATTACTTTTTAGGTCAGGTATAAAGTAAACATTTCTCATCATCCTTAGTTCTCCATTCATATCAGTGAATGAGATTGATCCTTTCCCTTTAATATCAATTTGAGAGTCATCACCAAAGCAAACCTTCCCTGTTATTGACTCATCAATCACTGAAAAATATCTCCGATCACCTGTCATGTGATTGCTGGCTCCGTTGTCAAGGTACCACAAACCTTCTTCTCCTGATATTCACTTGGTGTGCAGTGTTTCTCGTTGAGATAAACAACCTCATGCATTAACAACTCGTCGGCACTTTGTGTCTCTATATTATTGTTCTCTTGATCCTCCTGAAGTTTAAGTAGTCGATCGGGACAATCAGAGGCGTAGTGACCAACCTTGTCACAACAATAACATGTTATAAACAATGTGTCTCTCCCTTGATTTGATCGTCCGCGACCTCTACCTCTTCGTCCTCTCCAATTGTTGTTGTAGTCGCGATTTGGTTTCCCTGTTTGATCCTCCGTATTCACATACATCAGTTTTTGTTTGTATCTTCCTGAGCTTCCTGTCCTCAAAATATCCTCTCTTCATAGGCTTTTAAACGAACTATAATGTCTTCAAAACTGGTGACGTTAAGGTCCAAGACTTGCTCAAGGGAGGCAACGATGTGGATGTACTTTTGTCGAGGTAAACTTTTAAGAAATTTCTTCACCAATTTGAACTCTTCAATGTTTACTCCGAGGGCGGCTGATTTTGACGAGATTTCTGACAGTTCTCCTGAAAAATCGTCGATTGTTTCTGTGTCTTTCATCTTTAGTCGATCAAATTCAGCCATCAGAGTTTGTAGTCTTGCCTCTTTGACTCTATCAGCACTCACATGTCTTGTTCGTATTGCTTCCCATACTTTCTTTGTTGTGTCTAACACGCTGACTTGTAGTACCAACGATTCGGGTATGGATTGAAATAGTAACGCCATCACTATGATGTTCTTTTCGTCATCCTTTGCTTCTGTTTCTACTCTTTCCCAGACTTTGTGGACTTTGAGACAAACTCGCATCCGCATAGCCCAAACCGTGTAGTTCGTTGTGCTGAGCATAGGGCATTGGATCGAAGATAAACTTCCTCCTTCTTTGGGTTTTTTCGGTTGCTGGTACTAGGTCTCCCATGTCTGTGCGAAGTTGACTTGAATTTAGGATAAAATAGCTCTGATACCAAATCTAGTTTTGAAGATGATTATGAGCTTAAGAACTCAAGGCTATAAGAAAAACTCTCTTATTGCGTTAGAAACCTAACTCAAAAACTAAAGCTCTCAATCTCTATTAAGTTATATTACAAGTTGATATCTCCTTATATAGAGAAGGGACTAGATAACTCCTAATTCTAATAGGAATACAAATTTCCTTTTCTTAGATAACTCTTAAGAATATTTCCTATTTCTAATATCTTGCAAGTCAATCTATCTTCAAGCTTAATTCCAACATACCAATCATTTTTTTGTTCCTTAGGTTTATTCGAAGTAGTCACCCTAACCTAAGTGGTTCAAAACTTTGAATCGAAAAAAGGGAAATTTGCAATAACTGATAGATAAGGAAACATCTATACTATTATTTGCAAAGTCAAAAATCTTACGTGTCGTCTCCAGAGCGATTTGCTTATGTGTCTTATTAAAATCTATATATGTGTCATTTTCCTTAATTCTAATAGGATGATCATTAATCATACATGTCAATATAGGTGATATGGCTTTTTTATCGAATACGGGCCATCGAATTAGTTGGGCCAGCGATTTATAGTTTAATTCTCGGCCATAACCATCAAAACTATTAAATGGGCCACCAAACTGAAAGTGTCAAATGGGCCATCAACAAAAATACCTTAAACCCTAAAGCATTTATCCTACACTATATAAATCGTTAGTCTACATATGTTTTTGACATTCTACACTCATCGTTCTCTTAGGTCTATTTCTTCTTCTTAATTATGTTCAGCAGCGTCTTTTATACTCTTCCTATTTATAGCTTCTTTTCTCTTTGTGTTTAGATAGCTACACTATATGTATTGTTATTGTTATTGTCTACTATTTTCTTATGTTCGATATTTCTATAGATAGCTTCATTCGTTTTTACGAAAACATAAATTAACCTCATCTTTTTTATTTTTTTCTTAAAGCTAGAGATCATCCTGCAAAATATAGCTGATTGGCTCAATCTTTTGGAATAATATCTTTCAATGGATCTAACAGGTGACTTTAAATAATAATTGTGATTAATTGGTTTTTAAATAGTTTCTTACAAATTTAAACTGACAAAAAATTTAATTTGTTAAACTAACGTACTCGCATATTCTCTTATTTATTGTTTTCATCTTTTGGTCAGACAAACACGTTTTACCTTACCATCTAGGTGACTAAAAAAAACTGAAAATATAACAAGTTTTTAAGCTGGATGGAATGCAATCAAATGTCTCAAGAGGCACACCTGCTATTTTATACAGAATTTCCAAACAAATGGGTTTGGCATACTAGAATCCAACAATGGAAACGCCATATGATAGGCACCTCCAAAGATTATGTTCTAGATCCATGTCCCGAGCAGGCTGGAGAACTCTATTATTTGTGTTTGATGCTGCTTCATGTAAGGGGTGCACATACTTATTTGGATCTCAGAACAGTTAAAGGTGTTGAACATCCTACATTCAAGGCTGCCTGTTACACCTTAGGACTGGTATCTGATGGCGATCAAGAATATGTGGATGCATTTATCCAAGCAAGTCAATGGGGCACTACTGATGGTTTAAAAATCATGTTTGTTACTCTTTTACAAACTGGTTCTCTCAAAGACCCGATGGCATTCTGGAACTCCGTTCATCATCTCCTATTTCCCTAATTAAAGTTTTCATTATTATGTTATTTCCCTAAATTATTTTGTTATTGATTCTCTTTTCCATATGGTGAAGACGGATTCAGGTTAGATATTGATATTGGTTTTATTGATGTGGAGGGAAAAAAGAGAAAGCATGTTACTATGCGTGAGTTCATTGCTTTCCGAATCCAAGAGCGTTTGGGAGAATCTCCTATTCTTATGATGTCTGGAAGACTTTTTCAGCAGCTTTAGTTGATACTTATATGATGATCGAATCTAACAGGTTGCGATATATTTTGCTGAACCAGAATAAGCTTCGTTCAGATCATTATGATAAGATTGTCTTAACTGCTGAAAAAGGAGAATCTTATCTTGCAGAGCAAGGTAAGAGAATTTTCATTCCATCTTCATTCACAGGTGGTCCCAGGTATATGATGCAACACTACTTGGATGCGATGGCTGTATGCAAGTAATATGGATATCCAGATTTCTTTATCACGATAACGTGTAATCCTAAGTGGCCAGAGATTACAAGATATTTGCAAAAACATAGTTTAAACATAGAAGATAGGTCGGATCTCTGCTGTAGAGTATTCAAATTGAAGCTGGATAATCTTATGGACTATATATCCGAAGATGAAGTATTGGGAAAAGTAAATTCAGGTATTTTCACTATCATAAAATTTTAAAACAGATTTTAATTAAAAAAAAAAATACTAAACTCTTTTTTCCAAGTTTCCCTATAACTTATCTGATATTTTGTTTTCCCTCGGCTCAGCAATGTACACAATTGAATTACAGAAGAGAGGTTTATGGCATGCACATATTATATTTTTCTTGGATCCAGATTCTAAAGTTCCAACCGGAGATGACATTGACAAGTTTATTTCCACAGAGATTCCTGATAAGGATTTAGAACCTCATTTTTACGAAGTGATAAGTGATTCAATGCTACATGGACCATGCAGTGAGTTAAATAGGAACAATGTGTGCATGATGGATCGTGTACTAAGTTCTATCCAAAACCATTCAGTTCAATCACAAAGATTGACGATGCTGGTCTTTCAATCTACAAGAGAAGACCTGACAGGTTAGTTATCACCAAAAAAGGAATTGAACTTGACAACAGATATGTTGTTCCTTATAACAAAAAGCTCTCACTACAATTTCATACTCATATTAATATTGAGTGGTGTAATCAGACTAGATCGATTAAATATTTGTTCAAATATATTAATAAGGGTCCAGATTACATACAAGCTAAAGATGGCGATTAAGTTAAAGTTGATGATGAGGTTCAAAGATACTTAAATTGCAGGTCAGTTTTATTCCAACTATACATCTATACTATTCCATGTTATTAGTAATTATTTTAACAAGTTTTGTAAATATTTAGGTATCTCTCGCTATACGAAAGCAGTTGGAGGATTTTAGCTTTCCTACCCATTTTCGTACCACAGCAGTTGTCAAGTTGTCTTTTCATTTACCTAATCAACAGTGGGTTGTTTATAATGAAGACGATCCCGTTGAAGAAGTACTTAATCGTCCAGCAGTTGCACGGTCAAAGTTTCTAGCTTGGTTTGAGGCAAATAATCAATTTGAGGAAGCTGCCAACTTGGCATACGCTGAATTTCCAATTATGTTTGTTTGTGTAACAAAAACCAAATCCTGGAAATTACGCAAACAGGTTTTGCTATTGGGAGAATTATGTATGTGCCACCTTCTTATATAGAGGCATACCATCTAAGAGTGTTGCTTAATATTTTCAAGTGTCCGAAAAGCTTTGAGGATCTACGTACAGTGAATGAAGTTATTTATCCTAAATTTAAAGATGCATGTTATGTTTTAGGATTGCTTGATGATGATAAAGAGTACATTGAGGCTATTAAGGAAGCAAGTTTGTGGGCATTTGGAAAGTTCTTGCGCCGATTATTTGTTATTATTCTGGTTTCTAATTCTGTCACTGCACCTCAAGATCTTTGGAACTCAAGATGGGAATATCTTACTGAAGATATGTTATACAATATGACAAAAAAAAAACCAAAAAATCAAAGTACATTTCCTAAACATTTTTTCCATATATTTCTAATAATGATTACTCATATTCTAATAGATCATATATATTAAAAGCGAGTTCAAAATAAGCAATGGAGGCCTCTCATTGAGTTTCAGCTGGTTAATTACCTCTTACCCCTTAATGAGAAAAATCAATTTCGAAAATATTAACCAAATTTTTTTAATTAAACTCAAGGATATCAATATCGTCAGCCCTAAACGCGTGGACCTGAATGTCGTCGGCCCATATTAACTATTTTTCGTAACCTAAACAAAACCCTAGCAATATAAACCCTAAGTTTGAACACCTATATAAATACGTCTCCTATGTTCATTCTTCCATATCGTTTTAGAAAAACCCTAGATTAAACTTACTCATATGCAATTTTGATTCCTGCTTTTAGTTTGCTTGCTTTTTTTCTTTTCTTTTATTTTGATGTTGTTGTTGCTTCTCTATTGTAGGCTGATCTTTCGAGAAGGATATTGAAGTTGTGAATGCAGGCTGATCTTTCGAGAAGGATATTTAAGTGCAATCTTATTCTTCCTCTTCATTCAGCTTATTGGTCTCGTGTAACTTTCTCATATGCAATATTTTCTTTGTTTTCTTTGTGGTCTACGCCGTTTTGATTCATGCTATTACTATGCTTGCATTTTTTTTTTTGATGTTGTTGTTGCTTTTCTATTGTAGGCTGTTCTTCTGAAAAAGATACTGAAGTTGTGAACGCATTCTTCTTTTCATTCCGCTTATCGGTTTCGTGGAAGTGTCGTTAGCCGCACTTTTTAGGTTAGTTCGTATGACCTTTTGATTTCAAAGGTCTTGATTTAACCTAAACTTATTTTGAAATCGGACATGTGCAATATTTTTTTTTGTTTTCTTCGTAGTTTACGCCGCTTTGACGTCTTACTTTTTCTATTTTTGCTTATCGTTTTTGGTTTGATGTTGTGTTTTTTCTATTGTAGGTTGATCTGCTGAAAAGGATATTGAATTTGTGTACTTTTCCGTTATAGTTCATTGCTAATTGAGTAGTTTTGCACCTTTCTCTTCGTGATTTATTTTTAGTTTTTATGTTCACTTAGTGATTGATGGAAGGTTTATTCATGGTTATGATCTTATATGATTATTTCTCTGTTTTTTGACAGATTTAAACGCCTATTCACTTCTGACAAGGTATGTGCTTCGTTTGAAACAGGTTTGTGCTTTTGTCTGTTTTGATTCCGTTTGGTTGTCTCTTTGGTGACTTTTTGATGGTTTTTCATTTAATTCTCATCTTTCTTATCTTGATTTTTTGCAGGTTTTAGGTGTTCGTGTCCTGTTTCGGAGAGGGTTGCTTTAGTGTTCTTAAATAGTGGCAAGAGGTAGAGATTTTCATGGTTATATTTTTTTGTTACACTGATTTTGTTCGTTTGTTGCCCTAATATTGGTTGTTTAGCTATTATCAGGGTTATATGTCATTGCCTCTCTTTTATAAGTTTTAGTATTTTGTTTTTACTGCAGCAATATATAACTCAAATCAAGACATTTGTGTTTGTATCGTTCTTATTATTTTTGGATCATGTGGCATTGTTTATCATCTTTCCCTTTTGTCATCACTGTTTGTGACACTCTGTTCTGTTTTGCATCTTTTTCCCTGACAGATCTTTTGGCACTCTCGGGGATCCTGGTGCTGCGGTAATATGTCGTGTGGTTTTTGCTTCGTGTTGCATCTTCTTGACCCACTGTCTGAAGAGCTCTATTTCTATCTTCCACCGCAAGTTTCTTGGTTTCTTTTATCTTATGTTGTTCCTTGAGCTATTTTTGAGTTCTCTTCCGTGCACTTGCTAATAACTTTCTTCTTTTCTTCCATCGCAAATTACTCAATTTCTTTTCTCTTATGTTGTTGCTGAATTGTTTTTGAATTCTCTTATGTGTCCTTGCGAAGAACTTTCTTCTTTTCTTCCACCACAAGTTTCTCGATAATTTTTCTCTTTTATATGTTGTTCCTGAGCTGCTGTTGAATTTTCTTTCATGTCCTAAGGACTTTTTTCTTTTCCTACTGCAAGTTTCTCGATTTCTTTTCTCTTCTGCTGTTCCTGAGCTTTTTTTGAATTCCTTTCTATCACCGCAACTTTATCTACCTCAGTATTTTTCCTTTGTGTCTGAGCTTCTACTGCTTCTTTTCGTTCGGAACGAGCAACCATAGGTTTTTCTATTACCGGATTGATATTCTCGCCAGCTTCTTTTTCAATTCCTATTGATATTTTATTTTTCATCCCCACCTTTTGCTCCTCTGCCCTCAGAGACTCAGGTATCTTTAGAGGAGAACTAGATTGATTACTTTGTTTCGCCAGCCGATCTGGCGTGACAGCACTTCGTGAAGGAAACTGAGACGCAGACAAAGAAGCTGTAATGGCTGCAACATTTCTTTTAGGCTTGGTTTCTGATGACATGGATGGCTGCAGGACGAAAAGGAGGGCGTGAAGGAGAAGTAAGTGGTGGTGATCGCGAAGAAGTCCCTCAAGAGAGACGAGAAGGGGAGCCGTAGGAGAAGAAAGGAATGTTAAAACGGAAAAGAGGCATGATGATATGGGAAAGGGATGTCAAAATGGATAAATGGTAAAGAGTAAAGTTTTTGTGTGTTTGTATACATATATGTGTTGTTTTGGTGTTTAAAGAGGAAAATATAACTTTTCAGGCAGGGAAAGTAAAGTATTTGTTTTCTCTAGTGAAGTTATCTTTCGAATCTCTGTTCAGTTGATACTTTTGCTCCTTAGCTTAACAGAAAACTTGATGAAGAGTGAACCCAAGTTTGAATTTTTTTTTTCTTTTCAAAGAGAGTCTTCTTGAAGCAGTTGTTTAAGAGATTAAACATGCTATTGCAGAAAAAAACTACAGTTTAATGCAGAAGAAATATTAACATAGTAAAGTTTTTCATAACTGTTCAAAATTTATCGTTCAAGTGAAAAATCAATTCTGTAATTGCTAATCAGTGTATCATACCAAGGAGACTTAGTTCCCAAGGCAAATGAGAATAGCCAAAACTTTCACGTTCCTTCGTGGTTGCTAGAGATTTTTGCAGCGGATACTATTACAATGTATGAACGATTAAAAATATGTCCTTCCTTCTTTGGCTAATCTATTACATGATATCAATGTATTGTATAAGTTTCTACAAAAAGTATTTTAATTTGCATGATGATATTTTTTTTAAATGTGTTTATAGTTACTTGGACTCACAAAACTTGATAGACCAGTGTTCGAGATTAAAGATGTGGTAATTTTTGGCATCGTGAAAGTCTAAAGTTGCATAACAATAGAAAATTTTTGTTGGAAAACACAAGAACACTATATGGTTTGTACCATTGGGATTTTATCTTAATATATCAACTTTTAAAAGCTATGTACCAATATGTTGGAGCCATTTTAAATAAAAGAAAATAAGGAACGTTAGCCTAAACATTTCTATAACAAAGGTGTAATCAAGTCTAGAGGTAGTATAGGATAATAATGAGGTCACAAAAACTCCCTTAATCTTCAAGAGAGTGTTATGATTATTGTGGCCGTATTTTTCTAAATCTTTTCTGCTTATTGAATGCTTATCTACCTAACTGGATTTCCATATTTTAGAAACATGCACACTCCCATGGTGTAATTAAGTTTTGTATGCGAGTACGATTTCCAATTAACAGGGAACAACTATAAGCATGCATATTTTAGACGCGAGTACGATTTCCGACATTGATCGGCCATTAAACATCAAAAGTGAGGATTCACTACCACTATTATTTTGATTTCTCACATAATGTTTTCATTTGTATGTATTATGTCTTTTACTTAAAAGCTTCTCAGGGACCAAGATACCATGAGCCATGGTCATTAGGTGATCTAATTGATTTTGAATATCTTTCCGTTAAATCTTCCTCTTAATCAAACATTGGTTTTTATGCCTTTTAACTGATTATTATTCTGCTTATGAATGATGATAGTTTTTTTTTTAATTAGTGATGATTTCAGAGATTTGTTCGTATCTTGGAAATTTTTGACTATGTATCTTTGTTATTCTTATTTGTTGTTTTTATGTGTTTTTGATAGGTCTGCTTTAAGGAGGTGTAGTATAAATGTTGACCTTCCTTCTGGATGCTTATTATATAAATCTCTATATGTTGGATTTATCACCAAATGTTGATGAACTGTAAGTTAAGTTTAATTAATCACTGCATGTTTTGGATATTATTGGAAATTTTTGTTCTTGGAATTCTTCTCCATCTTTATCTTTGGTCTCTTTGTTACACAGATAGGTCGATCGGGTTCTGTTTGTTTCGACTTGATAAATCAGACTTGGAGTCCTATAACTCGATCTCTCTGTTTATTTCATGTTTAATACATAAAACATGTTCCGTTTGAGAGAGTTATAATGTGCAAATTATTGGATTATCCATTGTGTATTTAGCTTGAGCTTTTTCTTGAGCAAAAGCTGAACGATGATGAAGAGTATGTGAAACTTGCAATGCAGACGCATGTGTGGAACAAGCAAGAGGTCTATATATGTAGGTGCAAGCAATGGTCCTCTTGTGGATAACAGTATCTTGATAAGTGGTTGCCAAACTGATCAAACTTCTGCAGATGTGAGTCCTCCGGGTAAACCTGAAATGGTTTATGGAGCATTCAACAATGCTGTACAGATCATACTTGGGGAGACAAAGGGTACAATTACATACAAAGAATTATATTGAAGGCAAAAAAGCTCCTTAAGAAACAAGGTTTTGCTCAACGACCAGGGATGTACTGTAACGATAGTTATGTGAATGCTTCTTTTATTTGTCGAGAATTGCATGTTGTTTGTAGTTTTCTCAAAAGTATTGAATTGTTTGATGTTTGTCAAGTGTTCTTTGTCAATTGCCCGTTAGTTATGGCAAATGTTCTTCTAATTGGCTATGATCTTATCATACCTCTCCTAGTTGTCCACTTGTGACGTGTTTTGATCGAACGTGGTACATATATTTTCTCAATCTTCCCAATATAATTTAGCTAATAAACAATAGTAACTATATAAATTATAGTAAATGCTACTATTTCTGCCAATTTGTAATATTTCCTCAATCTTCCCTACATAATTTAGCTAATAATAAACAATAATATCTATATATATTATATAAATGCTATGTTTTCCAGATTTATGAATGAGTTACTCAGAATTAAAATTTTCTTTTTTTTCTTTTTTGAAAAAATGTTAAATTTATTTCAAAAAAATGCTGTTTTCTTTACAAGATCAGTCCAAAGGGAAAGGGATGTAAAGAAATAAATCTACAAGCTATAACGACAAGGTGTTAGGAAACAGAGCAAAGCTCTTTTGTTTTTAAAACCAGAGGAAAGTTCACTGTGCTTATGGCGGTAGTCTCGATCCAAACCAGAGCTCGAGACCATCTCTATATCTGTAGTCGCCTTCCATATGCAGGGAGCTCAGGCGATTTCTGATTACTCTATCTAGCTTGGAGATTAAAACTGCAGCAGGAGTCGGAATTCCTCCATGGCGTCGTGCATTCCTCTCTCGCCATATGAAGGTCAGCGGTGCTTGGAATGTATATCTCGCAAGAAACAGCTCTGTACGACTGAGATTCCTCAAAACAAGCAAATTCACTAAATCTGTCCAGACATATGTATAGTTCCTGTGAAGTAATCCCTGCACCAGCTTGCTCCAGATCAGCTTCGAGTAATCGCAATCGAAAAAAAGGTGTGGTATGGTTTCCATCGGATCCCCACAAAAGATACAAGCAGATGATATTCCTTGACCCCACTGTACCTTACACTCCCCAGTAGATAGTCGATTTCGCATTGCTAACCAGGTGATGAATGCGAATTTCGGTGTGGCATTTTGGAACCATACGAGATAGCTCCAAGCCTTCCTAGTTCCCTCTACTCTGATGTTATTCCAGGTATGTTTGGAGATAAACCGAGAAGAGTAGGCATCCTTTCTTCCACGCCAGAGAGCTTGATCCTCTCGCAGTTTCCTTTTAGCCTTAGACTCTGCAACCTCATCTTCTATCTGGTTCAAAATGATGGTACGGTGACGTTTCCATCGATGTATCCTCCAAACATCAGCCAAAGTTGACTGCGATGGAACACCAAAACGAAGGCAGCCCTGCATCCCTACAGCATCGGTTAGTCGACCCATGGAGCACCAGTTATCGTGCCAAAACGCCGTTGTCTCACCGTTGTTAACCTCTATAGCGTGAAAATCTTTAGCCAAATCCCTCATTTTAAGCATTCGCTTCCAAATCCATGAGGCCTGAGCCGAAGATTGCAGAGACTAGAAAGATTTACCCTTAAGCAGCTCTGTTTTTATCCACATCGTCCAAAGATAGGTGGTAGACAGTAGCCGCCAAATGAGTTTGAGACAGCTTACTGTATTAACCTCACACAAAGATCTAAGACCCAGTCCCCCTTCAATTTTCGGTTTGCACACATCAACCCAACAGACCTTTGCTTTCCGATGACTGAGCGTAGGACCCGACCAAAGGAATGCACTGCATAGCGATTCCACCTCCTTGATGCAGCTCCGCGGAAGGTAAAAAGCACTCATCCAGAAGTTCGTTAAACCCGATATAACAGAGACGAGCAACTGTAATCTTCCCGCAAATGATATATGCCGCACCGTCCAAGAACCAAAACAACGTCTAATCCTCTCAACCAACGGTGCGTAATCAGCTCGAGTCATCTTTTTCGTCATCAAAGGTAACCCAAGATATCGAACTGGCAGCTCTCCCAAACCAAATTGGAAATGATTGATAATAGAGGCACAGGTGGTTTCAGGTACACCAGACATGAAAATTGTAGACTTCTCCAGACTTATGCGCAATCCCGAAAACCTTGCGAACCGCTCAAAAACATCAACAATCCCTTCCACTGATCTCTCCTTCCCATCCAAAAAAACCATGATATCGCCTGCAAAGCACAAATGTGTTAGTTTCAGAGTGGAGCATCTCGTATGATAACCAAAACGATTTTCCGCAGCTGCCTAATCAAGCATTTTTGACAAAACATTCATTCAAATCACAAACAGGTATGGAGAGAGAGCACAACCCTGCCTCAACCCTCTGTTGCTCTGAAAATACCCCACCAGCTCACCATTAACTTGCACTGAGAAAGATGCCGTCGAAATACACAGACTGATCCATTGAATGAATTTTTCTGGGATTCCCATGGCTCGAAGAGTATTAAGTAAAAAGCTCCATTGTACCGAGTCAAACACCTTAGCAATATCAATCATCATAGAGCAGCGAGGCGGACCAGTGCTTTTATGATAATCCTGCACAATCTCCGAGGCAAGCAAAACATTCTCAACTATTTATCTGTCTTTTACAAAGGCATACTGATTCGCAGCAATTATACTTGGGAGTATGTCTTTTAATCGATTCGAAAGCACTTTTGAGATAATCTTATATAAGACATTGCAACATGAGATGGGCCTGTAATCTTTCATCGTTTGAGCATCATTCTTTTTCGGTATTAATGCCAAAATAGTTGAGTTTACTCCCTTTGGCAAAAACCCCAATCTAAAGAAGGATTTGACCGCGATCACTACATCATTCCCCACGATACTCCAAGAACTCTTGAAGAACTCCGTTGTGAATCCATCTCGCCCCGGCGACTTGTTGTTTGGCATTTTGAATAACACCTGCCTAACCTCTGCTTCGGAAACATCCCTTATTAACTGCTCATTTTGAGACAAACTGCATCTAACATCCAGGAGATTTTCCAGGTCCTCCACCTCCACTCATCGAAAATCATCTGGAGTATTAGTGAGAAAGTCTTGAAAGTAGCGTACAGCCTCTGCTTTGATATCTGCTGGTTCTTTTAAATTTGCTCCATCTTTATCAATGATCTCCTTAATCAGGTTTTGGGATTCTCTAATGCACACTGCACGAAAAAAGATCTTATTACTCTTGTCTCCAACATTCATCCAGTGCAGTTTAGATTTTTGCTTGAGATAAGCTTCTTCCAACTCATATAAGTGTTCCCATTTCGACAACGCAGCGGATTCCTCTGCTAAACCCTCCGAAGTGGGATTCACTGCATTATCCTCTTGTTTTACGCAAAGATCGTCAAAGGCTTCTTTTGTTCGCTTAGATAAGTCGCCAAACCTATTCTTTAAGGCCTTTTAATTTCTTCGTAAGCCTAAACATAGCTGAAGTCGAATGATACAGGGCTTGCGAATTCCCCCAGTACTCCTCCATCGCTGGCAAGAATTCTGGCATCTTTGTAAGAGCGTTGAGAAATCTAAAAGGCCTCTTGATCCTCTGTTCTTTGCAAGACAAATAAAATCTCCCTCGAAGATGATCCGAGATACCCCCTGCTTCGAAAACGGAGTATGAATAGGGGTGGTTGAGAAGCCACACTTCATTGACTAAAACTCGATCCAGTTTTTTGTGTATCAGTCCCTCTTGCCTCTTATTGCACCATGTGAACCATGGACCATGGTAACCCATGTCTATCAAGTTGCATTGCCTGATTGTTTCACGAAAATCTCTTGATCCCGTCGTATCTGTAGCAGACGCACAGCCCAGGGAGTGGTCCTCACTGGCTAACACCTCATTGAAATCCCCACAAATCACCCACCTCTTATTCTTACATACTGCAGAGTGCAGACCCTGAATTTCTTTCCACAAACTCGCCCTCTCTGATTCCAGGTTAAACGCATAGACAGCACTACAAACAATTTCTTCATCCTGCTCCTCTACCTTCAACATAACAGAAATCATTTGCGCTTCTTGTGAATCACAGTCACCTTCACATCTTTACTCCACACAAACCAAATCCGGCCTAGCCGATTGTATTCATAATTGGAGACAAACGACCAGCCCGGGAACACAGAAGAAACAATCTTTTGGCTCTTACATTCTGTCACACGAGTCTCCAAAATGCAGCCAAATCCAAATCCATTTCCCTTAACCCAATCTCTTACAACTGTATGTTTTGAAAATTTGTTAAAACCTCGTATATTCCAAAAAAATCCACTCATTATTGAGATGTTTATTTGGAGTTCCGCTTCCCTCTCTTCCCCACTGATGTCTGACCTGGATTTAGTCTTGGATCAGCTGGAGTAGCAAGGTATCTATGAGCAGACTTGGCAGCTCGCGTGAGTGTTGGTCGATGACTCTCTACTGGAGCTTCTGCATTCAATGCTTCAGCCCCATTACTTTGCATTTCCCCTGCAACCTTGTTGTCACACACCCTAAGAATATCACCAGCCGCGACTACAGTTTCCCCTTCAATCTCAGAAGGAATCTCACCCTCCTCCTCCTCCATCTCCAACAATGCCGAGTATCGAGAGCCTGATGAGGTAGTCTCTACTGCAGCAGTCGTTTATTTTGGACTTCGAGAGGTCTTTTGTGGCGATTGCCACTCGTTTTCCTTTGCAGTCTCCGTAGAGCGAGACCCTCAGTCATACCAATCTGGGGCAAGCTACTCGTCACCTCCAAAATAACAGCAGAGTCCTTACGGTTGCTGTTGTTCTTCTTCTTGGACATAGATGATAAGAGAGTACTCATCGCCTTCTCTACCCTTACAGAGTCTGCATTCGTATCTTGTACGGCCTTTTGCTGGCCAGCTTCCACTGCTTGACAAACCCCACCTCCTGTGGCGACATCTACTGGTCGCTTCAAAAAATTTTTGGGACTCTGTTTTGCTCAACACTCCTCACCAACATGTCCCCATCCTCCGCAAAGAGAGCAAAACGGTGGCAACCATGGGAACTCATACTCAATGTCAACCGGCGAACCCTCCATATTAAAACAGTGAGAACCCGGCAGTGACTTGATTAGATCCACTTCCACCAGAATTCGAGCAACATCAAACTGTTTTACCCAGAGAGTATCCGGGTGCAACTGTTTCGGTGTGCCTACTGGACTAGCCAGAAAACTAAGACCTTTCCAATGATACATCTTTTGTGGGACTCCCTTCAAAACAACCCATAACGTTATTGATTGCAATACCGGCTGTGCCTCTTCCTCAACTGGACTCCATCGGGAGACAATCATCGGTGTATCTTTTATGTTCCACATCTTCCTTCTAAGTACTCTTTCTCTCATGCTTCGATCTTTGATCCTGAATTTGACAATAGTAGCATTGACGACGAAAACATCGATCTTGCTCTGCTTATCACCCGAGGACCAAATCTTGTTCACAATCATATGGATCGATCCCACATGTGGTGCTGTTTTGAGAAACTTTCCCACAATGCAATCAGACCACAACGGAGCTTCATTCAGTAGGGATTCCGGAACTCGGAAAGCCTTAACGCCCTCTATTTCCTCCTCCTCCAATTCAAACCTCTGCAAAATCTCTGTTTTGCGAACAGCATCAGACCACGATTTGGCATGCTTCGCAACTGTCTTAGCCACTTCATCTTCCTTCTCCGATCTACTTTTGCCACCTAAAGAGATGAGCGAGATCACTCGATCCTCCTGAGCGATGACCTCTACAGACTGCGATGCTCCGATCACAGCCCCCTTATCCAAAGCTCCTCCATCAGCTACCTCCAAACCCACAGCACCTTCAATCACCAAACCCTCCGACTCCAGACCCCCCAACGTCAATTTTCCTTCGAGACTCTGCTGCTTTCCTTCCTGCATAGATGATCATCCCTCCGCCTGGCCCTTCTCCGACGACATCGGCACCGACGGAAGCCGCCGGCGTCAAAACGTGAAAGGGAAGAAACAAAAACCCTAGATCGCCTCTCTAATCGCCAAATCGCCCTCTTGCCACGTCAGCTTCCTTTTTTGTCTTATATTATAGTCAAGTGCTTGTCAGAATTAAAATTTTCTAAAATCACTAGATTAGATATTACAATTTTTTTTTTTAATCCATATATTTATTTCATTACTATATACAAGATCCTTGAAAAGAGTTTCTTTTTCAACGTTGCTAAGATTTTTGTTTCCAGATTACTTTGTACCGAGAGCATGTGTGTGGTGAATACTGCTGAATTAATTGTGATTTTACTCAATTAAATGTGAACTTTCTAGATCATATGTTGAAGTTGTGTATGGTGGAGTGCAGGATGAGAAAAAGAAGAACGAATAGGAACATGAAGAGTACAAAAAGAGCACATGAAATAGACAAGAATAAATATGTAAATTTTTATTTATTTCAATAACTATTAAGATTATTCAATATAAATTTATATATGTATAAATCAAAGTTAGCATACCCGATTTAATTCACAAAATTTAATTACTTTTATTTTTAGTATATTTCATTGATATTATTCAATATGAATTACATGAAGGAGGGGTTATTGAGAGTTAGATTTATGAAGATTTTAGTTGATTTTAAAAATCATGAGATTTGTCAAATTTTTAAGAGTTTTGTTGGATTTATAAAATTTAGAGAGAGTTCTATGGATTTAAACAATCTATTAAAAATTTTTTAATATGACAGATTTTGAGAATCCAAGGGATATAGGTAGTATTTTGAGAATCATGATTTATGAATTAAATTATAAAGAATCATTATGCCAATAACACTAGATTATAACAGAATCATAGAATCATTAAAATGCAGACTTTTTGAATAACAATGGATTTTGATTAGATTATAAAAATCATCATATCAATAACAACTGATTTTTATAATCTCTAAATGAATAACAGAGGAATCTATTAAGAATGTAAAAATCCACAAACCAATAACTATAGAATCTTAAACTCTAAAAATCTTTATAAATCAACTCTCCAATAACACCCCCGAAAAGATAGTATAATAGGTTTCATTCCAGTTTTTTTGTACTATAAAATAACTCAAAACTCGATTAACTGTCGTCTCTTTTGTTTTTGACATCTATTTTAATAAAATAATATAGTATTATGAAAAAGCGTAAAAAATAGCAATAAGTCAAGTTTTTAGTTGTGTATTAACGTAGAATAAAAATAAAAATTGAGTATGTGTAAAAAGAAGATTTTTTAAAGAATATCTATACTATTAAAATCGGGTTCAGAATAAGCAACGGAGGCCTCTCATTGAGTTTCAACTGGTTAATTACCTCTTACCCCTTAATGAGAATAATTAATTTTGAATATATTAACCAAATTTTTTTAAAGAAACTCGCGGAAATCAATATCGTAAGCCCATACAAATATTCACGGCCCATATTTTACGTGATCTAAACGAAATCTACCGACCTAAACCCTAATCTTAAACACCTATATAAATAAGTCTCATACGTTCATTCTTTCAAAACGTTTTAGATAAACCCTAGGTCAAATATTGCTTGATTTGATTTGCGTTTATATATTGCTTGCTTTTTCTTTGGAATAATTTTGATGTTGTTATTGCTTTCTATTGTAGGCAGATCTTTTGAGGACGATATTGGATCTAAGAGCGCACGCTGATCTTTTGAGAACGATATTGAAGTGTTATTTAATTCTTCCTCTTCGATTATCTCGTGTAAGTTCTGTTAGCCGCATGTTTTATATTATTTCGTTTTGGTTTTTGATTTCAAATTTTTTTATGTTTGCTTTTCTTTTTTCTTTTGGTTTTGTGGGTTTCATATTGTAGGTTCATCCGCTTGAGAGGATATTGAATTTGTGTACCCAATCACACATTCATCCTTTTCATTCATCGTATCGGTTTCGTGTAAGTGTATTTATACGATCTTTTTATGTTGTTTCGTATAACCCTTATTGGTTTACAGTCTCTAGCTTAAAACTAACACTATGTTGCTTTTTGTCCGATCACTATTGTTTTTTGTTATTTTAGGACGGCCTGCTTATACACGTTCAGAACTCCTATAGGTATACTTACTTATCTCTTAACTTAATCGTTTCTATTATGATCTTTTAGGCTATAATTTAATGTATTTTTCTTTATATGTACTTCTTATAGTGTTTCTTGTATTTCTTTGTTGGTTGATTCTTATATTTAAATTTTTGTATGTTTTTTTTTAATTTGCCATATTGTACTTGCTGATCTCTTGACTCTGTGCTTTTCAGGATACTCTTAGCCAGTGTTTCATCGTATATAATTTTCTTGGAATATGTCTTCGGCTGGTATTTGTTATTTATCAGCACCTATCTTAAGCTTTCATATTTTTATTGGTTAAAACGTTTAATCGTTTATATTTGATATGTATATTATTAACATTGATTAGGGGTTCCATTCCTACCTGTGCACCTCCCTCCACCGTCGCAATCGTTCTCAGATGATGAGGAAACGTCTGGTTTGGGCAAGAAGAGTAAACTGGAAGCTTGGATGGAATGTAATCGTCTTCATCCTGAAGCAAGGGAATTGACGTATCCTCAATTCCCTTTGGAATGGGTTTGGGATCGTAAACAATCAAAATGGAGGCGCCGTTTATCTCAAACTTCTCAAGTCTTTCTCTTGCAGTGTTGTCCATTGTCATCTGGTGAACTTTATTACTTAAGACTTTTGTTGAAGGTGAGAAGAGGAGCGTTTTGTTTTTCTGATCTTAGGACCGTCAACGGTGTTCAATATTCAACATTCAAAGATGCTTGCTACGCTATAGGATTGGTATCCGAAGACGATGATGAGTTTATTGCTGGATTTTATGAAGCGAGTAAATGGTCCTCTTCGCATGCTTTGCGTGTGTTGTTTAGGATTCTTCTCAGGGCAAAGGCATTAGCGAATCCTGTGCATGTTTGGAACTGCGTCAAGCACTTGATCTTTCCCTCTGCCGATTCTTGAATATCCATTATATGTTCTGTTTCTGATAATGTTTTAGATACCTTTTTAATATATTCAACAGAACCTTTTATTTGGTGTTATGGATTCGTTAGTTTTTTATATGTTTTGATTTGCCTTTCATGTTATTCGTCACGACCTTATATTCGCTATTATTTTCTTGTGAATGTTCTTCTCGGTTTTGGCTATATAATATGAATTAGATTATTATCATATTTTGAGTTTTTTATATATGTGTTTTTGTGTATTATCGAATATTTTTAATGTAATGTGGATCCCGTGCTCATCATATTCGTTCTATATATTCATGAATTGGTCTACATATTCACACCATTATCCATACAAGTATTGTTTACAATTATTTTTTAGAAAGATAAAAACGACTTGTCTCATTCACATAGCAATAGAACTGCAAAGATGCTTTGTGTGCTTACAAAGTAATTGATATTTTTAATACAAAGTAATTGATATTCTAGATGATCCTTGAAATGCTAATAGACTGTTCATATTGTTTTAAGGTAATTAAATAGATCAATCCGGAAATAATTTTTAAAAAATGTTTAATTTACGTATATAAAAAAATGGAACTTTCACCAAAATAGGAAAACAATTATTCAGTCTAACCGAAACCCTAGCAGTGGAAACCCTTTTATTGAAAAACTATATAAATGCGTCCCCTATATTCGTTCTTTTATATTGCTTGAGGAAAAACAAACTAGGTTAAACTTTCGAATATGCAATTCCTTCATTCTTTGCGTCGTTTTCATTATCTATTATTTTTGTGTGTTTTTATGTTGTTGCGTTTTTATATTGTAGTCTTTTGACTCTGTTCTTTTGAAGAGGATATTATAGTTGTAAACGCATTCTTCCTTATATCCAGATTCTAGGTTTCGTGTAATTGTTTTTAAACGCATTCTATACGTTTTTTATTAACCCTATTTGATTTACTATCGTTTGGTTTATAATAAATCCATGTTAAGTTAAGAAGATCATCATCTTGTCATTATCTTAATTTGTATCATAATTCTTACGCTTCGGGGTTTCAATATTTTTTTATATCCGTATTTCTTTGACTGTAAGATGTCTCTTTTAGAGTGCTTTCGTATTGTGTAATTTAGTATTATATGCTTTAGTTTTGTCTATTTTAGTATTAGATATATGTAGTTTTGTTTCTCATAATGTTTGCATACATATTTTAAAAATATTTTCAGGACTCCCTTTTTCGGTGTTACGTTATATACACTTACTGGAATATGTCTCTAAGAGGTAATGTGTTTTGATTATTATTCATTATAATGATGTGTTTGATAACACCAAAACCACATAGCAATAACTTAGCATAAGTTTATATGTTTTGATTATTATCCAAAATATTGAAATATTTATGCTTAAACTCTATAGGTGTTGGATTCCTACCTGTTCACCTTCCATCTCCGCCGTGTGTGTCATCGGAAGATGATGGAACGTATAGCTCTGACAAAAAGAGCAAATTGGAAGCTTGGATGGAATGTAATCGTCTTCATCCTGAAGCACGGGAGTTGACGTATCCACAATTTTCTTCAGAGTGGGCTTGGGATATTGAGCGAACATGTTGGAGACGGCATTTATCTCGAATTTCACGAGTGTTTCTGTTGGAGAGTTGTCCCTTAACATCTGGTGATCTTTACTATTTAAGTCTTTTGTTGAAGGTGAGGAGAGGAGCATGTTGTTTTGAGGATCTAAGGACTGTGAACAATGTTCGATATTCAACATTTAAAGGTGGTTGCTATGCTATAGGAATTCTTTCCGAAGATGATGACCATTATATTGATGAGTTTCATGCAGCGGGTGAGTGGACCTCTTCCTATGTTTTGCGTGATTTGTATAGGTTTCTTCTCGATGAAAAGGCCTTTGTGAATCCTGTGCATGTTTGGAACTGCACCAAGCACTTGATTTTTCCATATGCCAACTATTGAGCATCTATTATATGTTATAATGATAATTATTTTTTAGTTATCTTTTAGGATAATCATTCATCAAACTTTTATCTCGGCATTATGGTTTTATTAGTTATGTATGTTTCTAGAATTTTCTTCTTAATTTGTAATGCTTCCTTTAGTTCAACTATCTATTCTATGGAATCAATTAAAGATGTTTTATGGACGTGATATCATAGTGTTCTATTTCTGTCTTACCTACACCTTGAACGATTGATTATTCTTTTACCAAAGCCAACTTAATCTAAACCTTTTAGCACATGGCTAAAGCCCAAAGTTATGGGCCAATGTATATAATTTTATGATTATAATATTTCCATATTTATTACGATATCTTAGTTTATTATGCTATTTTCGTTATTTCCTAAGTTTGTAAAAACACGACAATTTTACAAAAGAAAAAAAAGTCAACAAACAGATCTGTCTATCTCGCAATTACTGGCATCTTGTGCTCAAGGTATGCGATTTTTTCTCCTCGGATTGTAAAATAGTTGATTTGTTTGCCTTTGTTGTAGAAATTTACCTTTTATTTCTATTTTAATTTAGATTTTATATGATTATGACGATATTTTTAGGATTTCCTCCCGATTACGATATCCAGAATATCTCTACTTTAAGTTTTTTTTGTTGTTTTTGTTATTCAAATGTATATACTGAAATCGGTTCTCACGATTGTAAAGATATAAAATATACGGGAATTTTAAAACATTAAATCGTGATTCTGAGGTTGGTGTTGTTTTCGTAGTGACTATCGAGCGAATTTAGTATTATGTCTTAACGTCTAACATTGGTATATTTATATATCTTGATCTTGATTTTTAGATAAGTTACTTCGAAGTATATAATTCTCATAGTCTGATTACAGGTAATGGATTCGTACAATCTCATTTCTGATCTACATGATGATAAAACCAATTGCACTACAAGAAAGTATACGATTAGCAACGATTTTTTACGACGATTAAAAATCGTCGCAAATTCCTTGCAATTTATGTTGATGGATGAAGAGGTTGGTATTTCATATTTTAAAACTATAACATACTTTACATTAAGTTCAGTTTTATAGATAATATTTTCTACCGCTTTAACCATTTTCTATACAAAGGGTGAACGCATTCAAGCCTATGTATATAATGAAGATCTATGTAAACATTATGAGAAGGCAATCGAAGAAGGAGACCATAAAAGTATCTCAGAATTTATCGTATTCGATGATCCTCTCGAAGAACCAAACACTCTAATTGGCATTAGTATCAAGATATGTATGAACACTGTTATCGTCGATACAAATCCAATTTCAGAAGATGATTCCGTAGGGTCATACACTTTTGCTGACATACTTGGCCAGAAAACGGAACCTGATCAACCCATTGGTATATTTTATCTTTAATTACGTTTTTATTATTTATGTCTTATATATTTAACTTTTTTATACTAATTCATTGTTTTTTAAAAAAAAAATTATAGACATTTTGGGAGTTGTCATTTCTATTGGCGAGCTGATAACTGTAAAAGACGATAACAAGTATATCAAGCGGACAGGAAAAAAAACAGCAAGCCTCACCTTTACAATTAAAGATAACAAGTACGTTTTTTTATCTTATAATCTGAATGTAGAAATATGCAAAAATAACGATGCTTTGTTTTTGTTGCATAGTGTTTTGTTCTTGGATTGTACCGCAATAGGACAGATTGCTATCGAATTCAATGACAAGTTCTGGACTGATGAACAATTACCACTGACATGTTTTCTATCGGACTGGTCTGTTAAAAATGAAAAAGGTTTGCTTTTATTCTAACATAATGTTTAAGAGTAATTAATAATCGTAATTATATAAGTTCTTATCATACATGATTAAATTTATTTTGTAGGTCGTATCTATCTAATGTCTAAGGGAGGGGTATCTAGGTTCGAGCTAAATCCTAGATTCCCACGAGCCATAACTTTTGCTCGAAGGTAATTATAGTAATGTAAAAACTTATTATTATTTAATATTTGTCATTATTTAAAAAAAGCTATTTTTGTTTACAGGTTTTGGAAAAAAGAAGAAAAATCAAAAGTGGTTATTAATCTAGGAACTGATGATGACGAAGCAGCTTTGTCATCAACAAAGAAGATGGATTTCGAGATGAGGGGAAAAAACTAATGTTCTTTTAGTGATGTTTATTATATTATATTATTG
>NW_006256867.1:5750547-5769298 GCF_000478725.1 Eutrema salsugineum
ATTTATGAAATCGAAAATATACGTTTATCGTTAGGATATTTGCCAAAAATTAAAATTTGCAAAAAATTAAAATAACCAATTACATAATTTCTATTATTAAGTAATTATTATAAATATTAAGAAAAATAAATAGAATATGTACAAATCTCATATTGTGATATTATCTTCTATTATCTCATCTTAAAAAAATCTAAAATATTTTAGTTACTGTATATTGGTTCACAAAATTTGTTAAATTTACTTATATTAATCTCTTTAAAAAAAAATGTCATAGGCTAGCTATTTAAAGACTTAGGGCTGTATTCGTATTTGATAATCCCACATCGCAGTCAATCGCTTATTGCTGTAAGATATGTTATGTTTCTGCGTAAAATTTCGAATTGATTCTTTGTTAGTTTGTTTTTCATATTATTGAATTCGTTTTCATCTGTAGAACGAATCTTGATTGGTTGGTATCATCATGAACTACTTAACTTTCGACAAACTCACCACAAAGCGCTCCTGTCGTCGTACTATAGCACGTCTTATTAGAAAGTGGGAATCCATATACAGTGATAAAAAAACGGTTTCTGGGGACACAATCTTCTTTTAGTAGATGCTCAGGTTAACATTATTAAAGTTATCATATTGCTATGTGTTGGTTTGTTTATCATAATATAAGAATAGATTTGTAATTATTCTATTATCAACAGGAAAATATAATTCAAGCTTCAGTTCATTCCTCTATTCTACGTGTTTATGGTGATCACTTGTTCGAAGGCAGTCTCATTGAGATGTTTAATTTCAATGTACGTCATAATGATATGAGTTATAAGATTACTAATAATCAGTTCATCATTGTGCTAACTGAGCGAACAAGGATATCAGCTTTATCATCTGGAGTACAAATAATACCTAGGGAGAAATTTCTCTTTGTGGATTATGGGTATTTATCAAGGTCAGACGATTTGGTGTGTAGACTATATGGTACGTAATGTTTTAAAATTATGTACCCATTACTTAATTTGATAGTTATAGAAATCTAATTAATTAATATTCGAATTGTAGATATCATTGCTTATGTGAAGCATGTGAACAAGACGGATGGTCGGATTGAGGGTCAAGTTGTTGTTAGGAGGCTTGTACTAACCCTTCTAATGGAACGGTATGTTTTTAGACTGATTGAGAATAAGATTTATTTGATATTGAGATATTTAAAATACTAAACAGTCTATTAATTATTTTCGTGATTTAGATTTGTAAACGGTCCTGGAATAGAGATCAACATGGTGTTGTGGGGAGAACAAGCTGAAAATTTTGAAGAAAAGTTTAGAATTTACAATAATACTAATATTGTCTTGATCAGTACAAGTGTATTGGGCATTATCAGAAATGGTTCTGTAACATTGTCAGTTACTCCTGCGTCTAAGTTTTATTTAAACCAGGAATTTCCTCTGTTGCTGCTCTCAGAACAAGGTATAAAACTTATTTACTTATTATATTATTAGCATTGTTTATCAATACATTATTTCTTATTTTATTAATAAATATTTACAATAGGCTCCTTTATGATGGGATATGCTCAATGGATTATGGTGAATCTGTTCAAGAATACTCTGCTGCAAGCTTCCAAAATCACGAGTTTTTATGTTTATCAATGTCTAAGATAAAATATTCATGGTTGGATTAAAATATATCTATGGTTTAAAGTGTGTTTTTCTCAATTTTTATTATTAGCTAACATGTTATTCATATTAGTTGATTAAAACAATATCTTTTTGGGTATTTATCATTTAATATTAAAATAAAATTGGTTAACTCAGAATTCTCATATCTAAATACGATTCGTACGAAATGTTTTATTCTAATTCTCATTAACAAAAACATTTATAATAAATATATTTGGTAATTATTATACATTAAAAAGTATGACCTAAAAAATGTATGTATTTATTGTTTTAAAAAAACTATTGTGTATAATTGGAAGATTGTTAATATAACATAATTTAACTTCTGATTTCATGTATTAGCGTGTCTATATGGAAATATCATAACATTTTAATAAAATATAGAAAATTTCCCACTAATTTAAATGGATATCGTTGGATATGTACGATCTATTCTTATTTTAGGGTTTAGGGTACGATTTTCTTTAATTTAGATACTAAATGGATCTTTAATATGTAAATTTGTCATTATTCAAGTAGATATTTATGTAAAGTTTGGTATTATCTCTCTAATATAGAATTTTTTTGGTTTCGCTGTTTAATTAAATACATAATATACATATATCAAAATTAAAGTTTGTAAAAAAAAATTAAACACCAATGCATGCTACTGGGAATATTCAGCCTACATTAGTGATTGATAGACCAATGCATGATTCATATAAGTCTTTGAATCAATAATTATTTTTTTGAAAAGTCGCAACTTTACATAAAAATTTAAACAGTATGTTCTGAAAAGTTGCAAATATACATAATCTATTGACAAAATTCATTGAATCTACCTACTTACTTATTTTGTTCATTCCCTATATATATATATATATTTTCTTACCAAGTTTGTTCTTCAAATAAACATATCAACCCAAACAAAAGAAAAAAAAAACATAAAAAATTTCAAGTCCTTATCCTTCGTGATGGATTCATATGATGCAGTTCGTGATTTGCATGCATGGAGGACCGACTGGAACATTGGCGTCAAGGTCTTGAGGCGATGGTTTATTGTTCATCGAAACGGGAATCCAGGCTTAGCATTCGTTTTCGTTGATGAACACGTAAGCTCGTGATAACATATATGTTTTTATTGTACTTTAACATGTTATATAATGCGATTGACATTATATTTGTTTATAATTCAGGGCTCTAGAATTTATGGTACTTGTGGTGCTACGTGTTATGAGTACTTCGAGAGGGTTTGCCCTGAAGGAGGATGGGTAAGACTGACCAATTTCGGCTTGATTCGGTCGGATTGGGAAAGGAAGGAAAGAGTTACTAAACACAAATCCCAGATCACTCTCAACTCGGAGACCAAGGCTTCACGGATCAGGCCATTGTCTGAAGATCCCTTCATGAATTTCGTTGATTTTGATGATATTTATAATCGTCCCTATAATCTCTTGTACCCAGTCGGTATGAATTTGGTTTACACTCTTTAAAAATCGAAACCCGATAAATGTTTTACAATAGTTTAGTTGTTTAAAAATTATTTGATTTTATCCATGCATGGCTAATAAAGTACTTTATTTTTTGCAGATCTTATTGGAGTGTTGGTGAATGTTGGTGAACTCTTAACATCTGAGTGCTCAAGTGGAAGTACTGAAAAAACGCTGAAGTTCACTATCAAGAATCTTGAGTAAGAATACTTTAAGTTTGATTCATATAAATTATGATAAATAATCAGGAAAATAATTATTAATTTTAATTTTGACAAAGGGATCGGACTGTTAATTGCTTGGCTCATGGTGATTTCGCTGTTGATATCAAGAACCAGACTGTAGGCGTAGATGGTCCGGTTGCGATTTGTGTATTGACAGATTGGATGATCAACAAATATCAAGGTATGTGATCTATAAATTTTAATGAGGTTTTATATCATGCAAATAACCTAAATAACTAAACGCATGAATATTTGTATTCTGATTTCTTCACTTGACTTTTATTTTAGATGAAATAACCATCCATGATCATGAGAATATTGGCTTCTCACGTTTCTTTGTTACTCCACCTATTGACGAGGTTCTCATCTACCGTAGGAAGTAAGTATAAGAAACTTTTGGTTACTTAAAATTCAGTTTATTTACTAATATTATACTTATATATAAATATAATGGATAGGATTTGGGAAAAGATCAAGAAGAGAATGGAGGATGCAGGAAACCATGGAATGTGACTTGCGTAAATGGCGGTTCTATTAGTTTATCGTTTTCGTATTTCTCTTATCATATGTTTAAGACTTAATGGGGTGATGTTATCGTTACTATGTTTATTTATGTTTTAACTTAAACTCGGTACTGCGTTTAAATAATTATGTTGTTTTTGATCTAAAAACTTTAATTGCTGTTATTTATATAATCTGCTCTAAAATATCTGATTAGTTAACTTTAGAAAGAAATAGTTAAACCATATATACACTACATTCGTATTCATAATAATTAATAGTTAAACCAGATAGACATTAATTTGAAAGATTCATATATATCTCTATCATATTTTCTGTAACCTTAGAAGAATTTATCTTATAAATCTTACATACCTGTATAGTCATAAAAAAATGTGAATCTAAATAAATCACATATTTTTAATATGAAGAAATAGTACATATGAAAATCTAGAAATTTAGTAGTTATTGGTAGTTATACAAAATAGAAAAGTAAAATTATGTGCCAAAAATATTGAATGGAATTCTATTTACCCAAAATGGTCACATATTTACACGCAAATAATAAAATTAAAAAAATTCAATATTTAGCCATTTAGGAAATAATTGTAAACTATACATTTTACTCATCTTTAAGGTTTAGCGCTTTTGGAAAATTATTACTAACTATTTTAAATTATTAAACTCACATGTACCAAGATTATTAGTTTAAAATCCTAAAGACTACATCCTTAAACACGCGTATAAAATAGTTTTTCATTATTCTTATTAACAGAATAAATAAACACATTTTTTTAGCTTAGAATCTAGGCTTTGTTTAGTGTTTAGTTATTAAAAAAAATTACATAATATCTCAGTGTTGGCTATGACATTGATCAGATTTGTGCGTAACACTAAGAAAGAAATCACCGGAAATGTTGATATCAACGTTGTTCTTACGTGGTTACAAACAACATTGAAAGAAAAAATACATACAGATAAATCAAAATAATATTGTATAAAATAATCATAAAATTATAAGTAGTGCATATCACAGTGTTACTTTTCAGGCGGTATAATTATGTCAGTTGAACTTCCCAAAGATTGTAAATAGTTAGATTCCCCTGTCAAAGTTATTTCATGCACAAATTATTACAGTTTGATTTGCTTTATTCTGCATTGATAAGTAATATTCTATCAGTTGATAGACCCTTGCATGTTACACTAGCAAATTGTAAAAATATACGAATATTCAAATATTATTACCCAATAATTATATAACTATTCTAACGTTTATTTATTTATAAATTTGTAATTATTCGATTTTGGACTAATGAACCGACAACAATTAAGGATTGTGGTTTCAAGTATGATTTACCAAGATCTTCTATTACGAAGATCCAAAATATTTAAAATTAATAAGGCTGTATCATCTGAATTTAAAGCTTGCACGTTTCGTTTTTTTGTAATATACTATAATGTTTCAATATTTACTATTATAATTTATAGACATTTTTTCTTATTAGTTTTAGGGTTATTCTATTTATCTGGAACATTGTATTTAGAAAAATGAGAATTGAAGTCATATAGTAATACACTCTTTCTCTAAGTAATATGAACTCCAATGCATTAAACATTTTTCTCTCATTTTTTCACTTTTCTTGAGGACAATCAAAGGACAGTTTGCAAAATCGTTTCTTAAATATTTACTTAAGTTCACATTTGAATCAATTGTCATTTACTTTTGTTATTTTTAGTGAAACGTAGTTTAAGTATATAAAACCCGTCTTTAAAAGCATAAACGTCGTTTCAAAAGTATATTAAGCCTGAACCGTTGCATAGGTATTTTAAACCCGTCTTTAAAAGCAAAACCGTCGTTTCTAAAGTATATTAAACCCGCGTTATAAAAAAAACGTTCATTTGTCTCATTCTTCATCTCCAAACCAAAAAAAAAAGAATGGCTCCATGTAATAGAGTTACTGAACTTCAGAAGATAAACGGCGGGCAACGTATCTGTGTCCAAGTTGTTCAAAATTATTATGATTTCACTAACATGCATTACCCTCATCGGAAGTTAGTTCTCGCTGATGAATTTGTAAGTTTGTAAGATTTTTAAAATTTATCCCTGTTCATGTTTTGGGAATGTAATCGTTTATTGATTCTTTTTTACTAAAACTGTGTAGAACAATCGCATCCTCTGTACCATGCCATCTGAAATAATTGACAAATTCGAGGATGTATTGCTCGAAGGAGAGTGGTATTTTCTTGGTAATTTTTCATTTACCGACAGATTACCCCATCCAAGCATATCATCAAACAACTGTCATATACGTTTGAACGAGGATACAATCACTGAGAAAACCGATCCGAAATCTTCCAGAGAAATATACTCTTTCTGTGCATACATAGATATTTTGCTTGCGTCGATACAAACTGACCGATATCTTGGTAAGTTTCCTATATGCATGTTATTATCTTGGTTTATCTCAATAACTTATAAATGAATTTTTAAAACTTAGTTGTTTAATTTTGCAGTTGATGTTCTCGGGGTTGTCACTTTTGTTCAGAAACTTCAAAGTGGAGTTCATATGTCTGATACATCGGATACACCCACAGAACGTCCACTTATTCGTTTTGTACTCGAAGATCTTGAGTAAGTACAACTTGTCCTCATAATATCTGATGTCAGACTTGGATTTCTTTATATATTAAAATATGTTAATTATCTTCTATGTTGGTGTAAATATATACAGTGGAAATTCCTTGAAATGTATTGCTTGGGATAACTTGGCAAGAAAATTTGAAGAACTATGGACGAATCGTGATAAGTCTTCAAGACACATTATTGTATTGCGATTTTTCTCTTTCAATATGTGGAGAGGTATGTAAATATTAACTATTAATATCTATACAATACAGCAATTAATCAGAAGATTAACAAATTTATTGTAACCACATGCGTTTAATCAGAAGTTTAACTAATATATTGTTTCCACATGCGTACTGAATATGTATATGTAATTAGATGAGTGGATTGTTGAATCGGAAAGATTCATATCTGATATTCTCGAGGATCCTCCTACTCCAGAAGTGGCAATAGCAAAAATGAGGTATGTAAATTACATATTTGATGTTATATCCTGTATATGTATTCTATTGACATCTATTTTGTGATTTTATAATATTGTCATATTGTTCCAGACTTGAAACTTCAGTTGATTTTACCCCTTTAGATGATGAATATGAAGATTAGAATGCTGGGACGGCTGCAACGGGGAATGCATAATCACTGGAAGATTACTTTTATGCTCTTTTTCTTATTATTATGTAATAAATTCTGGCGTTGCAGTATAATAATTATGGTGTTTTAAACTATATTCATTACTGTTAATTATTACAAATTCTTATGTAATATATATATTAAGATGTTTTACTGTTAATTATTATAAATTCTTATGTAATATATATATTAAGATGTTTTACAGAATAGGTTTAACCACATAATCGTCACATCCGCAGACATAATAACTAAATAATGTTATTTTTTGATCTATAAATGAAAATTAATTCTTCCAAATAATTGTAGTAACTAATAATTATTAAATAAATTAATTAAAGATAAATATAAATTTAAATCGCATATAGTTATGTGCTAATGATTTCTGTAAAACCCGGTACTTATCTTTAAAAAATTATCTCTTAAATTAGTTGTACTTCTAGAAATGCCCGTGTGAGAAAATTTGCATTTTAATAATAGTCATTTTATTTTATCGATTTTGTAGTTCTTGGTAGTTATTCATAAATAAAGAAAAATTTCGTTAATAAATTGTATTAATTTAGAACACTTCTTCTTAATCGCTGATATGTATATACTCAAATAAGAAAATATACATATTTGAAAATTAAATAATTTAACATAAAATCGTGATCTATACATTTTAGTTATTCTAGGATTTATCTTTAATAGGAAATATTATTATTTACTAATAAAAAGGAAAAAATATGTGCACCATAGATATAATCGTTTAAAACCCTAAAAACCACGGCTTTATATACGATCGTAAGCTTACGATAATTCTCTCACCCTTCTAGGCAACTAATAAAAAAAAAAAAAAAACCATTCTATTAGCTTATAATTATAACTCGATTTCTCATAGGGTTAAATCACAATGGGTACACATAACGCGAAGATCTCATGTGACGTCTTGCTTGATTCATCCTCTATTGCTGATAACAATGGTAACTTAATGGTTTTCGTTTTTATTTTGCTTATTTTTAATATAATAAACTGAAGTTTATGCTTTTACGTGAAAATTTATCTTAATTTTAAAGCCATTAAAAGATTGTCGTTAATCTTTTGTTATACTATAAATTCTTGCAAAGAGACATTTTCGTTTTTGCTTATGATGTTTGGAATAAAAATCTAAATACAATTTTTTCTTATCTTTCAGTTCTTCATAATACTGTTGATCGAACTTCATCACTTGAAACGGCATTCGAGAGATTACACCTCTATCAATCCTCTGATCGTCTCCCTAAACATCCTTCAAGATTGTATAATATTCCACATATTAACGGTATGAGTGTTATATTAAAAAAATAAATAAAAAACTCATTGAATGATAAATAAATTATATATGTCTTATTATTTATAGATACGTCCAAAATACCTTGTGGTTTAAGAAAGAGGAGTGGGCCACGAGAATTGGGTTCTAAGGTGTTTGGGTTTGGAATATTGTATTCTGAATCAGCTCATGGAGATCGCACAGATGTTCAGTCGGGTTTGTGGGATGTGCCCTGTCATCTAATCAATGAAATTGGTAAAAAATTCCTATAGTAATATCTTTTTCTGTTAGACGTTACAAATATATTCATAAGTTGGTTTGATATAGGACCAGATAATGAATTCGAACATGACATGATTAGCGACTCAGCTAATAGAAGCATTGGTGTTTGTAATGAACATGAGAAAAACGGTAAGTCTCTTGATCAGAACAGTCTTCAAGTTGATAATTTATTAAACATCTATATAGAGGGACGACTAATATATCAAAAATGTATAAATATATATATACGAAGGTCCTACTAATGCTGACCCTGACGAATCAAATTACAAAAAAGATGATCCAACTGATGGTGATCGAACTGACGACATTGGTGATGGCGACATTGTAACCGATAACAAAGGTGATGACAATGATGGTGATGATAGCGGTAGTGATCAACCGGATACTGATAACAATGATGATGATGACGACTGGTATGATGGTTGCGATGACGAAGAAGAAGACGAAGACAGTGATGATAACGATGGCGACGAATATGATGACGAGGAAGATGACGAAGATAGTACTGATAGTGATGATAGTGATGAAATTGACGAAGAAGACGAGGACAAAGAAAGTGATGATTGTGAGGAAACCGATGAAGAAAATGAAGACGATGACTATGATGAGACGAACGAATTGTCTGATGGTTGTGATGAAGAAGGAGACGAGGACGAGAGTCATGATGATGTTGATGAGAAAAATGAAGAATACATGAGTGATGATGTTGATGATATTCGGAATGATGCATCGGCAGTGAAAACCGAATGTTCTGCTGATCATCAGCCCAAACGTCCATTGGGAAAAAGACTATATCTCAACTATGATTTCCATGGAACATTACAAAATATTGTGGATGGTATCTTTGTTAAAGCTCCCCCAAAACGCATTTGCGTGCGACGTAGGCTCTTTACTTCAGATTCTGAAATTGATAATGGTGATGAATTTCCAACGACTCCTCTTCAAATACAGCTATGGTGTCTCAAGAGATTCAAGCGTTTCCAATAAAAGTCATACATCTAACCAATGGTCCCTGTGAGTTTGAGATTAATGTTAAAGTTTTGAGAGTTTGGACTCATAGTTTGCACCCATCTGAAAAGCGTCTCGAGGCTGTGCTATGTGATGACCTGGTTTGTTTACTATATAGTCCAGTTTTATATATTTACATTTATAATATTTTTTCACATATTACTATTGCGATAATTAGACTTTAACAATTTCTATCATATGCTAGGGTGATAAAATACATGCCACTGTACCAACCGCATGCTATGCTTTGCTTGAAGACCAGTTTCCTGTTGGAAATTGGATTAAGATTCGCCGTTTCCAGGTTGCTCATGTCTTTGGTGTTTTTACGACAACTTCGCGTCGTTTTAAAATAGTTTTTGGGTTCACATACTGTCGTAGATGGTGATAGTTTTCATTGCGAACGGAATTTTTTCGATTTTATCGACTTCCGTGTAATCTTGAACCGCACATACAGTGACGACTTTTTAGTTGGTAAGTATGTTGATATATGATTTATATTTTGTTTAAGTATAAGAAACAATAATGAGCTTTCTACTGTCTTTCGTTTCAGAAATAATTGGCCGTGTTATAAACATTTGCAATTTTCATTCCTGGGAAGGTTATACTTTGGACCAACTGGAGGAAAAGTGCATTGATAGCGAATACCAGTTTATCACTTTCTACTTGGAGGATTTAAGGTTTGTATTCCCTGTTAAATGTTTTCTCGAATTTAACTATGTGAACAATTATAAAAATACAAGCATATATAATTTTGTGCTAATTATTTTAATCATGTAGACACGTTCGTCTCTTTTGCAAATTGACTGGCATAAGAGCTTTAAAGTTCTATAAGGACTGGCGTAGTTGTGATAGCCAAAATGCTGTTTGTGTAATCAGATGGGGAAATATTGATTATCTTGGAGGTATGTCAGTTGCATATATAAATTAATGTTTGAATATGTGTGGTATAAATTTAGTATTTTACTTCATATTTCAGGAAAGGTAACGATCGCGGCTATTCAACCAACATTGGTAGTACTGAACCCACATGTTGCAGAAGTCGAAGAATTCAGAGAAAAGTATGGCCTGTACATACCTTCCTATGTATAGTTTGTATAATATCATACATAACCTTTTTTATTTATGTTGTTTTATTTTTATTACGCAGGATGATTAGCAGTGGAAGCTATCGTCTAGAGAATGTTCACCATCGAGATTAGATAGATACAATAGTACCCCTATTCACTATTCGTATTTTAAATTTATGTTTTAGGATATATTTCATAAGGTTTTTGGTTTTTTAAAGTGTTCTTCGAATTCTTCATCTTCATTATATGTGAAGTTAGTATATATATATATATATATATATATATATATATATATATATTAAGTTAAAGTATCTTTCATAAACATGCGTATACAGTATATATATTTATATCCGAGTTGAAATTCTCAATGAAATTCATATATATCGCTATTGTTACATATATTAAAATTGCCAATGATTGTACTCATCATACTCGAGTGTCTTTTCCTTCTTTGTAGTATTTACAAAAAATAAAAACTTATAAATTATGGAAATTATGATTATTTAAATGAAATTAAAAAAGTATAATATACGGTTATAGTTCGAAATATATTTCAAAAAAAAAATGAAAAAGGATTTTATAAATAAAAGGAAAATGTACAAAAGATGCTAATTTCATTATCATTATAATGTTTGTTTTATGTTTATGTTAAAATGACTGAAAACATAATTTCACGCAACTGATTTTTGGATAAAAATAACAAATATACTTATATGAGAAATGGAATAAGTAAAATTTACATTTAAATTATGTAAAGTCTTAAAATTGAACTCGATATATAGAAATCAATAAAAGATACGATACTCTATTTATTTGCATCGATCCAAAAGACCTAGGGTTTTTATCAATTCCTATATATATATATATATATATATATATATATATATATATATTTATGTACGACTGATTAATCTTCCTCATTAAATCGGTTCAAGAATTTCGGGGAAAAGAAGAAGATGGAGTCGTCAATAGATAATAGTGTTGACACTAAGAAAGTTGTGAAGTCCTATCTCAAGCGGAAAACAATCGTCTCTGCTCTGATAGACGAAATTGATAGAACGAGTGATCGTTACAAGATAAAGGTTCAGATAATCAATCTCTGGAAATCATATCGTAAAAATAAGGTTACATCCATAGAGATGGTATTAGCAGATGAAGTGGTAGGCAATGTTAATGTTTTATATCTATATATATGAACATGCATCGTATAGTAAAATTATGATATGAATAACTTATATATTAATTAAGTTTTTGACTATATCAGGGTTCTAGGATTCATGCAACTGTTGATGGAGATTTGGTGGAGCAATTTAATTCTGAATTGACGGAAGGCCGTACTATATTCTTAAGCAACTTCACGTTCAAAGATTACAATACTGCATATAGGACAAATCCTTTATCTTTTAAAATATGTTTCTACAGGACTACTGTTATAACACCTTGTGATGACTTTCCTAGGGAACTTCCTTATAGATATTTTAAGGAATTTTCAACTATAAGTAATGGGGATTATGACAACAGTGTTTTAATAGGTATGCTAGATATATGTTGTTTATTATATTTATCGAGTTATACTGTGATATAATACATCTTATCTGTACTAATTCTTTATAAATATTCATGTAGATGTCATAGGGCAGGTTGTTAGTCTAGAAACTTCTGACGTTATCGCTCAAGGAAAACCAATAAAAAAGTTGGACGTTGTTCTACGTAATGCCAGGTGAGTTCATAATGATATAATTTATTAAATAATATTTAGTCAAATCATATATAATTTAATTAGTTTGTTGATTACGTATAGTGATAATCGCTTGACTTGCACGCTGTGGGGAAATTTCGGAAAGAAAGTAATCGACTACGTGACGAAAAATACTGCGTCTGTGATCGTGTTTGTTGTTAGATTTGCTTCAGTATCAGAATGGAAAGGTATATTTGAACTTAATTGTATTGATAATATTTGTGATATAAATAAGTTTATCATACGCTTTTTTAGAAATTTGAAATACTTTACTTCTAATTTCTTGTAGGAGTTTACAGTATTTCAAACCCTTTCAACGCAACACAAATATTTCTCGATCCACATTCTAAACAAATTGAAGATTTTCGAGCCTTGTAAGTAATGAAATCTGTTTGTTTGTGTATACTTTTAGAGCTATCATGAATACTAAAAGGAATGACTTTTGTTAGGTTGTCAACCAATACATTTGTGATATCCAATGAACATAAGGTGCAATCATCGTCCACTAAGTCTGTTTCATGGAAAGATGAATTCTTTGATAGAAATGAAATAAAGAAAATTCAGGGTATTGTTTATGCCGATACGGTACGTGTTCATTAAGTTTATTTTAAATTTATACATAATAATTATTTGTTTTATATATTTGAGAATGATCTGTGTTTTATATATTTAAATCATATTATTTTCGAGTGTAGGAAATGAAATGTGTTACTGCTGCGACAGTTGTTCGAGTCGAATATAATCCTATATGGTATTATATTGCATGCAGAACTTGCGATAAAACAGTTCATCCAATAGAATCTGATTCTACCGATGACAATTCCTTGCTATTTGATTGTAGAGAATGTGGCGAGGCTGTCTCAGATGTTATAGCCAGGTAAATGGTTCATTGATTCAAAGCAGTTATTAGAAAAAAATTTAATTTTTGGCTTTACAAATATTCATATTTTCGTAGGTATAAGTTAGTGTTGGTTGTTTCCGACGAGTCTGACGAAGAGATAAGATTCTTACTGTTTGATAAAATCGCTAGCGCATTTCTCCGTGTTCAAGCAGATACTTTAGCTGAGGAGGTTGCTGAGGTATATCATTTTATAATACTTTGTGCACATTATCATATAATCTTATATTATTTATGTGTAATGTCTTTTTATATTTTGATCAGGACGGAACTTTGGTGCTTCCACGAGCTCTTTCTGATTTGGTTGGGAAGAAGCTCCTTTTCAAAATCGGAATAGGAACGGAGAATCTGACTAACATACGTCAAACTTATAAAGTCGAGATCGTTGTCGATGATGCAGATATGTTGAATAAGTTTGAAAATCATGGAATTCGATCCCTCGAACATGATTTAGAACTTAGGTACTCAGGTAGAGTTGCATCACTTACACCATCGCCAGTATCAAAACGAGTTTCAGATTCAGCCGTTCAAACGCCTAATGTTGACGAAAAAAGTAATAGCAAGAAAAGAGGAAGACGACAATGAACAAACACATACGTTTTGAAATCTTCGAACTGATATTCTTATAATTCTCGATGTTGGTTTTTCTTTTTTGGTTTTTTATATACTTTAGTACTGATATTTATGCATATTCGAATTTATGGTTTGTTTTTTTTAGGATGCATTATTGATTCAAAGAACGAAAAATTCAAAACAAGTACTTAAATCTCTATATAAATTGCGAAGTAACACAACTTACTTTATTGTGAAATATTACAGTTTGTGCATATATGCAATTTTATATTTTAATATTATCATAGTTTCATAAATTAACACATGAAATCATCAAAGTATCTAAGATATCGATTATTCTATTAATATTAAATATTTTATAAACTTAAACTCAAAAAAAAGACAAAACATAAAATGTTAAATTAGGTTTGTTTCAATAAAGAAAAAATGAAAACCCTACAAATTATAGGAAAACCTTACATATGTTTAAATAGTGTTTCTCATGAACGTATTTTAATATCGTACAAAAAAGAAAAAGAAAACCTAATCAGAAACTATGTCGCCGAAGAAAAAGAGAATAACGAAACCTAGGGTCGTTAAGATACCTGTTGCAAATCGTCGTAAGTGTTTCTGTTTCTTTGAAAAAAATGCATGTATTGTTACTTTTGATATGCCGCTGAAACACCTTTCATCCTTAATACAGCAATCGTTTCAAGGGCTGAAACGTATGCACCAACGTTACCAAAATCAGTTTATCATCAATACATTGATATAGAATCTATTGGACGTGTTGGTATGCCTAAAATAGCCAGACAAAACAGACTGAATATCATTCGATCGAAGCGTGGTTTACCAACAATAAATAATTCAAAAGGTTATGTTGATTAAATACAATTTTATATTGATTTATATTAAATATATGAAACTAACTTCATCTGATTTTCAAAATTTATAGATATATTGACAGAGTCCGTTGATGTCGATGATGTTCTATGTTTTGTCGCTACTGATTCGGACACGGACGATGATAAAGATTCAGATGGTGTTCCACCAAGTATTTCGACAAACGACGACCAAGACAAAAAAAACCTAGACCACCGAATTATCCTGAATATAATTCATTCGCGAGTTTTGGCCTGATGGAAAGTGGTACAAATCCAAACAAATTCCCTTTTATTAGTATATATACAAGTTATTATATTTAAAAATTTTAAAATCAATTATAGGTTATTATGATGATGGTGATCAATCTTACATGTGTGACTATTGCCATGCTTTAATGTGGTTTGGAGAACGTATGAACAAGCATTCTCTATCTTCTACTCCAGTTTTCACGATGTGCTGTCTAAGTGGCAAAGTTCAGCTACCTTTATTGAAACCTCCCCCAAATACGTTGTTAAAGCTATTGTATAATCGCGATAACACGAGGAAACACTTCCGTGAATTCATAAGAGCATACAACATGATGTTTTCGTTTACGTCACTTGGTGGAAAGGTTGATAATACTATAAACAACAGTAATGGTCCGTATTTATTCCAAATGTGTGGTGAAAATTATCATTTGATCGGAGATATGTTACCAGCACCTGGCAAACAACCAAACTTCCTACAATTATATATCCATGATACCATCAACGAAGTTAAAAATAGGATGAATGCTTATGGGTAATCTTCGATTTTTATTATAATATAATATTATTATTTATCTATATCAATATAGTGTTTCATTTTTATAAATAATAATAGTTTCAAAATGACTGTTCAGGGATGTTGGTAATTCGAGGAAGCTGAGAGCAGATATCGTGGAGCTTCTGAAGAAGATGTTAGATGATCATAATCCTCATGTTAAAGCCTTAAGAACTGCACGCGAACAATTTGTTGGGAATCCAAATCCTAAAGGTTTTAAGTTGGTTCTTGCGAGTGGCCGAACTACTGATGGTCGAACGCATAACTTACCTACTGAGAACGATGTGGCGGCTTTGATACCTGGTGATTTCAATATGTTAACAGAAAAAAGAGACATCATTATTCAAAGCAAGTCTGGAGGTTTATACCGTATAAGTGAGTTGCATCCGGCTTATTTACCTTTGCAGTATCCGTTATTGTTTCCGTATGGTGCAGTTGATTTTAGATTAGGTATTGATATTGGCTATGTTGATACATCTGGAAGGAAACGCACAACCGTTACAATGCACGAGTTTTTCGCATTTCGCATTCAAGACAGGCATGGAGAATCCCCAATCATTATGATGTCTGGGAGATTGTATCAGCAGTTTCTGGTTGACGCATATACGATGGTAGAATCAAATAGGCTTCGTTATATATGGCATAATCAAAAGAAGCTACGGTGTGACAGCTTTGATAAGATTGAACAATCTGGTGAGCGTGGCAATAATGATCTTTCTGAACAAGGAAAAAAGGTGCTTATACCTGCTTCATTCACGGGAAGTAAGAGATTCATGAGGAAACATTATCTAGACGCGATGGCAACATGCAAGTACTACGGATACCCGGATTTTTTCATAACAATTACTTGCAATCCAAAATGGCCTGAGATAACGAGGTTTTTGGAAAAACATGATCTAAAGATCGAGGATCGACCAGATATTTGTTGCAGGATTTTTAAAATGAAGCTCGATAATTTAGTGAATTATCTAACGAAAGACCACGTTATGGGCCACGTTAACTCAGGTATGTCAAAAAGATTAAATATAAGTAAAGAGTCATAATATATAAATCGTGCCAACTTATACTTAACGTATAGGTACTAATTCGATTTATTATATGTATTTCTAACTTTTTCTAATTGTTTTACTTTTATTTCAGCGATGTATACCATTGAATTCCAAAAAAGAGGATTGCCACATGCCCACATGGTTGTTTTCTTGAAACCCGAATCCAAACTACCTGGCGAGGACATAGATAGATTTATATCAGCAGAGATACCGGACAAGGACTTGGATCCAATTTTGTACGAAATTGTTGGAGACTTGATGATACATGGACCATGCGGCGATGACAATCCAAAAAATGTTTGTATGCATGAGAAAAGGTTTACAAAATTCTTTCATAAGCCTACTGGATCAGTTACTAAAATCGATGATGCTGGCTTCCCCATCTATAGACGTCGTATGGATCAAAGAACCATTCTGAAGAGGGGTGTTTTGTGTGATAACCGATATGTTGTCCCATATAATCCAGATCTCTTAAAGCGTTTTCGGGCACATGTTAACGTTGAGTGGTGCAACCAAACCAGGTCTATAAAGTACCTATTCAAATATATAAACAAGGGTCCAGATTACATTAGAGCAGCAATCGAGGATGAAGACGGTAACCCCGTTATATCCCAAGATGAGGTTGAGCAACTTTTCAATTGCAGGTAACTTTGCGAAACTAAATTTTAAGATTAGATTGCTTAATTAATTACTTAAGTATGATTTAAAAAAAACAAGATTATTTATTTCTGTTTGATTTGCTCATTCTTAGATACATTTCACCGTATGAATCTTCATGGAGGCATCTAAAGATTCCTACACAGTACCGAACCACGGCAGTAATGCAACTTTCGTTTCATTTGCCAGGTAAACAAATGTGTATATATCACGAAGGAGAGAGCGTTGACCAAGTCTTAAACAAGGCATCGGTAGGTCAGTCACAATTTATAGCGTGGATGGAGGCAAACAAGAAACATGCCTTGGCAAAGGAGCTAACATATGCTGATTTCCCAACAAAAATTCGTCTGGATCTCAAAGCAGCGGCAATGGAGGATACGAAAACAAGGTTTTGCCATAGGCAGACTGGTGTATGTCTCACCTTCCGCTGAAGACGCATATCATTTGAGGATTCTTCTCAATATAGTCAAGGGCCCTGAGAGTTTTGATGACTTAAAAAAGGTTAATGGTGTTATATACTCTTCCTTCCGAGAAGCATGCTTTGCGCTTGGTTTGTTAGACGATGATAAAGAATACATCGAAGGAATTAAAGAGGCCAGTTTTTGGGGAACTGGAAAGTTTCTTCGTAAACGTTTTGCTATAATGCTTCTTTCGAGTAGTGTAGCAGTTCCGATCAACTCTGGAATGCTACTTGGAAAATATTAACCGAGGATTTCTTATATCAGAAAAGGCGTGAAGAGAATGACCCAGGTAAGATGGATTTGAAATTTTAAACTATTTTACAAGATTCACATTATCTTAGTTGCTAACAGACTTATTTGTATATCTAGGTTTGGTGTTGACTGAAGCCCAATATAAGAATCTTGGTTTGTCAGATATAGAGAAGTATATGCGCAGTAACGGTCATTCATTATCCGACTATAAAGGAGAGATGCCAGTCCCTGATGATATTGGAAAGTATAAGAAATCAAATCATCTAATTCGGGATGAGAAATCATACGATCGTGCAAAACTTGCAAACGATCATGTCAAGTTGTTTTCAACAATAACCAATGAACAGAAGGATATCTACAATGAGATAATGGATGCAGTTACAAGAGGTATCGGTGGAATGTTTTTTGTTTATGGATATGGTGGGACAGGTAAAACATACCTATGGAGGCTTTTAGGCGCTGCTCTTCGTTCTCAAGGAAAAATAGTTCTCAATGTTGCATCAAGTGGCATTGCAGCATTGTTATTAGAGGGAGGAAGAACGGCGCATTCTCGGTTTGGAATACCCATAGTTGTGAACGAGTATACATTCTGTAATGTGAGTTCTGGATCACACCAAGCAGAGCTGATTGAAGCAGCCGATCTTATTATATGGGATGAGGCTCCGATGATGAGCAAGCATTGTTTTGAGACATTGG
>NW_006256867.1:5769398-5772766 GCF_000478725.1 Eutrema salsugineum
CGAAGTCGTCTATACACAGGAGTATCTTAATAGTATAAAGGTATCAGGGCTGCCAAATCATTCTCTCAAGTTAAAGATAGGAGCTCCAATAATGTTGCTTAGAAATATTGATCCTAAGAGTGGTTTGTGTAATGGTACGAGGTTGCTTATTACTCGGTTAGCTAGGCATGTAATCGAGGCAAGCCATATAACCGGGAAGAAAATAGGAAAAAAGGTTATCATACCTAGAATGTTTGTGTCACCACCAGAAGCAAGGTTTCCTTTTAGAATGCGCCGGAGGCATCCTGTTACCATAGCTTTTGCTATGACTATAAACAAAAGTCAGGGTCAGACTCTACAAAAGGTGGGATTATATTTGCCAAAGCCAGTGTTCTCGCATGGCCAACTTTATGTCGCCGTGTCTAGAGTTACATCACGCCAAGGGTTGAAGATTTTTATTACAGATATGAATGGCAAAGCACAAAAGAAGACAATGAATGTTGTTTACAAAGACGTGTTTGAAAACATTTATAGAAATTCGCGGTTGGTTTGAATAGATTGTTTTGTTTGCTACTAAAAGTATGTTTAGATTACATTGGATATTAGTTATATTATTTTGGTGGTCATTGGTATTTTTAAACTGTTTTATCTTTTAAATTTTGTTATATTTAACTGATTTATCTTTTGGATCTTCTTATATTATGAATTAGTGTTCACTATGATAACGTTTTGAATAGCTCTGTTTGTTTGAATTAAAAAATTATTAAATGATCAGTTGTTATAATATGCTTTTTTAAGTATATATATTAAACATTATACAAATCAATTTATAAACTTCCAATTATGGTTTGAATATTACATTTTTTACTCAACAAGCTTTCGAAATATGGATCGAATATTAAATTTAAAACACAAAAAACTGTTTATGTATTACATTCAAGACTAATTACATTCAAGACTAATTACATTCAAAACTAAAAAAACTTTTGAAGAGCAGCCAGTCCGCGCCCTGCGCGGACCAGCCACCTAGTTTTTTAAAAGATAGAGTAAACCACAGCTACGATTTTCTTAACCACATTAAACCACTAGTTTATCAAAAAGTTGATTTTAAAAACCGACGATTTTAGCAATAATGTGTATATCTCCTTAATCAACATGATTCCTCTATGACTTTATAATTAATAATTAACCAAACAATAAACATGAGCACTAAGTGATAAAGGATGAGACCATTAAAATAATATGATGTACATAGAAATCAACGATGGCATAACGTAACGATTCTATTATAAACCCTAGCAACATGTTCTTCATGTGCTATAAAATATTAATTGAGAAATGGTGAATTAAATCAAGCAAATTATGTTAAATCAAAATTCTTAATTGATTTCAAAAATACGATTACTTTGAAAATCTCAGTTTAGTGGTTTAAACAAAAACTCTTTAAATAATAAGACAAACTATATTGGTGAATGATAACTTATATGATGATGGAAACTAATAATGTTGATATATTAGTAAATTGGAAGCAACGAGTCAATTAAAAACCCTAGTGACATCTTTATGTCTAAAACCTTAATTGATTTAAGAAAATACGATGCTTCATAAATCAAAATCTCACAATCGATTATTCTTAATAAAACTCTTTAAACAATATAATATAAATGTCAAACAAAATTATTCTAGACACGTATAGATTACCATCTCTTTTATAAAATATAATCAGAGAAGACATAGTTTACCATATGATTATATAATCGAGGAGGCATAGCCTACCATAATGATTGATTAGGGAAAAAGGTATCACTTATCATCTTGAAATAATATAAACATGAACAAAAATTAAATCTCATATTTTTTGGTGGAAGAACAAAGAAAGAGACAATCGTGCTGATAACGTGTTGTGAATAAGAAAAATAGACAAAAGAAGAGAGAAATTGTTGTGTCTTATTCCATGAATAATGATAGGAATTTATAGTATTACAAAGACTTGGGGAGGAAGCTAAAACCTAGAGAATAAAGAAATAGAATATTATAAACCTTCTTATGATATAGGCCTTATAATAGGCATCCATAATATTAATTCATAACAAATATAGCCGTACAAAGCAATTAACACATATTTCTATTTGAATTCATAGTTTATAATTAATTTATGTTGATGAAGATAAAGTGAAAGCTATCAAGGTATGGCCTACCCCTAAATTAGTCACAAAGGTATGCAACTTGCATGGTCTTGCTACCTTTTACAGGAGATTTGTAAGAGATTTCAGCACTATTACATCTCTTATTACTGAGTGCTTGAAGAAAGAAAAGTTTCATTGGGGTCTTGAACAAGAAAAAAAGTTTTGCCTTAATTAAAGAGAAATTTTTTCATATTATATAATTGAACTAGGTGTTTGGCCCGCACCTTGTGCGGGCTTAGAGATTTTGATATTATAAATAAAAAACTGAAAAGAATTAAAACAACTATTTAAGACATACATATATGATAATATAAAGTAAATTCAAAAAGTAAACATTATCCAAAATTAAAAACAAAAATATTTACTAAATAAGTAATTGAACTCATAGACAAATTGAACTAAGACGTGTTCTTCATCTCCACATAATTGTTTTTGATTTTTTTTCCTTTAATTTATCTTTTAGTTTTTCTTATGGTCTTTTCCTTATATTTTTTCATCATCTTTTATATTTATCTTTTCTTCTTCTTTCACGACTTCTTTTTAGTTTTTTTTTATTTTCTTTTATTTTTTTGATTTTTTCTTTTCCATTCTATATGTCTTTTCTTACTTTTTATTCTTTATTTTTTTTTATCACATCTTTTTCTTGTTCACTGTTTTCTACATCTTTTCCTCATCTTCTTCATATTCTACTTATTCTTCTTCTTCATCTTCATCACCTTCGTCTTCTTTGTTCTCTCCGACTTCATATTCTTCTTATTTTCCTTCGTCTTTTATATCAATCAAATACATGTATTGGAAAACTTTAACTCTCTCTCTCTCTCCCCTCCATGCATCCCTCCCTATCAGTTTCTCTCTCTCCCTCTCTCTCTCTTTCAATATATCTCTCTCATTCTCTCCCTTTCCCCTTCGTTCTAAACTGTATATATCATACGTGTAGATCACTACATTTATAGTAAGAAGTGTTTCAAATTAAAAAAAAAAAACACGGAAAATACAAACTAACATAGATTTAATATTATGTCCCTATAAGGTTTAACTCTCTCTATCATTTCTCTTTCTCTCTCTCCCTTTCTCTCTCTATGTATCCCCGTCACACACACTCTCTCTCTCTCTCCATCTACATGTCCCTGAAGCATCTACATGTCCTTGAAAGCTTTAACTTAATTTCTCCCTATCTCCCTCTTTCTCCAAATTCATCATCTA